>NW_017127681.1:0-533 GCF_001263275.1 Habropoda laboriosa | reverse complement strand
TTGCAGTGCTGCAAACGACTGTTTTCTCTTAATTCTTAATGTTTCGCTATGTCAGACGCGTTTCAACGAATATAACCTGAAATTCTGTTGTTTTCTCGTGCCAAAGGCGTTTTGCTGTACCGCAAACGGTTGTTTTCCCTTTGTTTTGCATGTTTCGCCACGGGAAATGCGTTTTGATGATTATAAACTGAAATACTGCTGTTTTCTCGCGACAACGACGTTATGCAGTACTGCAAAAATCTGTTTTCTCCTTATTTTGCATGTTTCCCTCTATCAAAGGTGTTTTAACGAATATAAACTGAAATACTGCTGTTTTCTCGCGACAAACAGGGTTTGCAGGACTGCAAACGACAGTTTTCTCTCTATTTTGCATGTTTCGCCATGTAAAACGTGTTTTAACGAATATAAACTGAAATTCTGCTGTTTTCTCGCGACAAACCCGGTTTGCAGGACTGCAAACTACAGTTTTTTCTCCATTTTGCATGTTTCATCACGTAAAACGTGGCTTAACGAATATAAACTGAAATACCACT
>NW_017127680.1:0-7336 GCF_001263275.1 Habropoda laboriosa | reverse complement strand
TAGTTATATTTATAATTTTTTAATAATGTTGTTTAATGACAGACGGTGCATTTATGTACACTTAGTCACAATTCCTGACCCTCGAACCACTTTTAACTGAAAATACGTTAGATGCTCGATTGAAATTTCAAGACTGAGTCTAAAAAAGTAATACTGATTTCTTTCCTTCCTTGGTTTTTCTTCTGTTTTTCTATTCTTCTGTTTTTCTTTTCTTCGCCTTTTTCATTTAATAAATCTTGTTTGTAATATAATCGAGCATAGATAATTGCGTGCACGGACGGTCGAAGCCAAGAGAATGCCAAAAACCAAAAAGAGATCCTTTCGTTAATAGACGAGTACATCCGTTATCGTATAGTATGTATAATACTTGTATAGTTTTCTAAATAGAATTTTACGCTCTACCATGTCGAACAGCGATAGAACGACCACACTATACCGAAGTGTACAATGAAAATTTCGAAATATAGACGATACATATATAAACGAGCACATGCTTATTGTCCTCATAGTAGACTACTTGGAACTTTTTGTAAATGTTTGAATCCGCGCGTAATACACGCGTCGAAAGAGTTTATCAAAAAGGATGCGCTGCTGCAAAGATGATGATAACGATGGAGAATCGTCAAGGTGTGTTTTTGGCATTGATTTGGCGTGCTCTGTGCGCCGGGAACGTTTAATTTTACATTAAGTTTCGTTGACCCCTTAATTAAGAGTTTCTAGATTCTCCGATTTTCTAAGCTATGCATTCCGACAGAGTGCAGGCAGCACACTACTACACGTTAGAAACGAGTTTGATCTCGGGCGGGAAGCGAGTGTTGTACTCTACTACTCTCGGTTTCGATGTAAACCGAGTCAGGAATGATCCAAGTTGGGAGAAAATTGTGATGGTAGCTTAGTAGCCGGGAAAATCGTAAAAGTAGTCGAGGTAGAAGCCTACAATGGAACTTTGTACACGAGGGCATCGAGGGCTCTGGGGAACAGTACGCAAATCCGACATACAGTGCTTCTAGTTAGTTAAATTATTTCTCATAGAAACCTGCACGACACTTTTGTGCATTTTAATTGAATATAGGCACCGTTTCCTTTCATTCTTCCTTCATTCAAACCCAGTCGCGTTTCTTCACATCTTCTTCTTCTTCGTCCTCCCTCCTCCTCCTCCTCCTCCTCCTCCGTCGTCTTCTTTTTCTTCTAATGGCATCGCTTACACCCTAACCTTAGTTGCAACAATCGGCTTACGAGCTACTTAAAATTACAGTAGGTAATGAGAAGATCCCTATCGTGCGTGTAATGGGTTCAGCATGAATAAAATTGTCGATTTGGCAGTATGGTAATTTTCTCGTCTTTTTGTTAGCTTTCTCTCTTCAAGCATATTGCCGAGATTTTTGCAAGTATCTTCCGTGTCGCGTCGATAAGTACTTTTGAAACGTGCCACGCGTTCTTTCTTTTCGACTTTTAGTTCCCTGACGAAGGGGATTTTGCGCCCGTATCCGCTCGTTCTCAGACACTACGTTTCCCACTAATATGGAAGCACTGTTCTCCAACGAATAGGAAAGTTTTGATCGTTCGACGAACGTAGCAGAACCAAGTATCGCGTGCTTACGTCGCTGTCAGATCGCGCGGCACACGACCGCAAAATAATAATCCTCGTCAGTTTCCCTTTTCTTTCTTCTTTTTTCTCTTCTACGGCAGAAGGGCGTAATCGCAAGGTGGCCCCGAATTGTCATCGAGTTGGATATGTCTCAGTGATCGAACATTCGATTACACGATCTTTTCCTCGATATTGCCTCTTCGACTCCTGGCTCGAAAAGTTAGTCCGAGCTCTTTTATTCCCTGTGCGTGTGGCTCTATAGTTTGTTATTTGTTGTTGTTCCGTTTGAACTGTAAACGAAGTTTCGGTAAATAATATTTCTACAGATATGATTGTTTTCCTACGATTCTGAGCCGTAGATTTGGTAAACGGCACTCTTGTCCCTTCGATAAAAGTTCAGTTCGGCATATGTATTATATTAGGATGCCGTTAAAAACGAAAGGTTTCCGCGTTCCAAGACCCCGAGACCGCTGCAACAACACCATTCGCAATAAGATACTTGGCTACTACGCGTTTCGTTAGTTGCCCGACAAGTAAACAATTTCTCGCCCTCTCCTACTGCAGTACCTATTTGCCCGGTGGAAGGGCCTATTTACCGTGGTGTAGGCTACATACTTGGAAACTTAGATACTCTTGGAGTACTTTACGGCACTAGACGCGCCGCACTTTTGCCCGGTCACCGACCTCTCCTCGCTCGTTTCTCTGCCGATCTCTTCTGTCCTCGCGGGTGTCGGGTTGTCAGTTGGCGTAATGATCGAACGAACCGAGATATTCCAAACTGGCACGATAGCAGAATTGATATTGGTCCTTGGAGGAAAGGAAAATTAGCGGTCGGTCGTAGTAGAAAGGAAGGGGTATAGAGAAGAATACAAACCTCGGTTTGAACCATGGCTGGCCGTTGAGTTCGCAATATTCTGACCGTCTGGAAGATGTCGACCACTCCCTCGTACTGCATACGCTCCAAGACGATGCTGAGCGTGATGAAAACTCCGGTTCTTCCAACGCCTGCGCTACAGTGCACGGTTATCGGCCCGTCTTGACCAAATTGTTCCTTGGTTTTGTGCACCTGCCCGATGAAATCGATGAATCCGTCGCCGGATTTCGGTACACCCTGTTCGGGCCAGTCGATGAACTGGAATTGTCTGACCGTACGGCTCGCTCCGTCCCGCGCGTCCGTCACTTTGAACTCTCTCAAGATGTACTGGGGCATGTTGTACTCGGCGATGGGATCGACGACGAAACACTGGTAACGGATCGACCTGTCGGACGGCCAGTACTGATGGCACTTCTCCCTACCCATTTCTTTCAATTTCGTCAACATGACCACGATCGTGGAGTTATGCTCCCAAAGCATACGCCAGAAATCGTCGGTGGTGTCGCAGAGGGGTCCCTGTGTCGCGATGTAAGCACCTCGATACCGATATCCGTCGATCAGGCTGGCGTTTATGTAGTCGGACCCTTCGATGTTGCGTTGAGGCTGCAGGCATACTCTGGTACACTCGTACGGCAAAATGTGGACCAGTCGATTTTTGTGCTTGTTGCAAGGAAGATTGGCGGAGATGAATCGCGACGAGTCCACCTTGATGTTGGACAATTTCTTGAACTCGAGCTCCATCCCGGTGATATTGTCCAGCTCCGGCTGCATCAGTTTCTGAATGTGAGAGTGCAAATTTCTGGCCGGCACCTCGGTACTTCCGCAAATCACCGCTTCGTAAAGTGCGTCGTGAATGAATATGTACTGATCCTCGGTTTGGACCATGTAGTTCCTTTGAGCGCGTAGACAGGTCACGTGGCCGTATATGTCGATCATTTTCTCGTGCTTGATCCTCTCGAGCATCGAGTCGATGACGATGAAACAACCGGTTCTTCCAACGCCGGCGCTACAGTGGACGATCAGCGGTCCGCTGTCCGGAGGATTGAGGGATCTGACTCTGCGCAGGAACTGCAAGAACGGAGCGGGATGTTCGGGCACACCGTGGTCCGGCCAGGCTGTGAATTGCAACTGTTTTATCTCCCGTCTTTCCGAATAGCCAGCTCGAGATATCTGGAAGGTACGGATGCAGTAGGTGGCCAATTCTTGCATATCGGTGATGGTGACTGTCATTAAACCGTAAGTCTCGGACCCTCTGCTCGGCCAATACTGATCGCACTTTATCCTCGTTCTCTCCTCCAGTTTCGTCATCATCACGATCGTGCTGGACTTGAGTTCCCAACACATTCGCCAGAAATCGCCGAAGGTCTCCTGAAGCGGGCCCTGCGTGGCTACGTACGCGTTCTGCTTTCTGTAGCCGTCGCAGTAATTCGCGTTTATGTAGTCTGTGCCAGATATGCCGTCGATCGTTTGTAGAATTACCCTGGAATGATCGTACGCGATCACGTTCGCGTATCGATTCTTCGAGGCGTTTATCTCCATGTTGGAATGGTCCCATGTGAATTGTTGTCCGGGCTCTATCGATTCGTATTCTTGACTGAATTTCAGATTGTCGCCCTCTTTCAGACGGTCGATGTGATGTCCCAGTTCGCTGATGGGGATCGGAGGATGAGAAGCCATGCCGGGCGTTTGGAAGTTTAGACGGCGCATCTCCACCGGATCGGACGGCGCGTGATTCGAGCTAATGTCAGCAGCCATCAGCGGTCTAGTCACAGCCGCTTGATCGGGAGCTTTGCAGGGTTGCCTACGTCTACGAAATATTATGCCCCGTTAAGTCGAAATTGTTATCGACAACCGTGTACCGATAACGGTAAAAGTGGTAACTCACTTTTTGATTACGAAGAGAAGCACGAGGAATACGCTGACCATCAACGCCGCTATTATCGGTCCGACCACCCACACCATACCCGGCTCTTGCCCGCTGGTTTTTACCGAAACTTCCGGATTTCCGTCGACCGGGGTATTCGGATTGGGACGTCGAGGCGGTTCACCGGGCGGCACTTCTCTCATATCGAGGGACAAGTACTCGGAGAAGGGCGACGAAGTGTACAAGTGCTAGGGCGAGATGAAACGAAATTGTTTAGAGTTGAATTGAAAAAGGAAGGTGAACTTACCTTTCTCGGTGTGTCTACGACCGCTCGAACGAAAATCCGGTATCGTTTGTTCTTCTCGAGCTTGCGATTCTCGTAACCTTCGTAGATGTCTCCGTTGCCAAGATGGAAGGTATAGGGTATATCTCTGTGGGAGAATTTCGCGGCGATGTACGGAGCGTTGTCCTTCTCCTGCTTGGTTCCCTTGCCCGCAATCATGTCCTCGGTTAATTCGTCGGGCTGCTTGTTCGCCGTCGATTTATCTTCGGGCACGACGATCAAGTAGTAGTGGGAAATTGGCCCGTACTCTTCGGAAGCCTGGGGTAAGATCACTTGAATCTCCTCGCCGTTCACCACGCCGTAGAAGTCCGGCTTGACCATGGGCTTCGGGGCGGCCATTTGAGTGGTGACCGTAATTTTAGCCGGTGGCCTGTACTGACTGTCCCGCGGCACCGCGCTCACGTTCACGTTGTACGTGGTGAACGGTTGTAGCTCGTTTATCGTGGTAGTGGTTACGCTAGGATCCAACAGAATCTGTCTACGCGGAACCATCTGGGTTTGCGTGATACCCTGCGAATCGACGAACTCTTTGACAGCGTCGAAAGAGACTTTGTAGTGCATAGGGTTCAGTCTTATCGGCGGTCTCCAAGAGAGAGTCATCGAGTGAGTGGAGGAGTCCGGTGCTCTTAGATTCAACGGTACGTCCTCGGGCTTCACTTTAACCGTCACTTTCTCGCTCAGTCTTGCCAGGCCGTTTTTATATCTGGCCGCAACTGTGATCGCGTACTGAGTAAACTTCTCCAAGTTGACCAGATCGGCAGACTCGGTTAGACCGACGGTCTTTTGTTTCCACTCGTCCAGATCTTCGACCGCGGTGGTCGTGTAAAATATTTGATAACCGATGATCTTGCCACGATTCGGCACCGGCTCCCACCAGACTTCCACGCTCGTGTCCGACGTGGCCACAGCTTTCACGGACATCGGTGCCCGGCCGATGTCTTTCTCCGTTACGATCGTGATCTTCTCCGAGTACGGACCGCTGCCTTTCGACGTGTGCGCCCTCACGTGAAACACGTACTCGGTATTTTCCTCCAGGTTTGTGAAAACAGCCCTAGTCTTGGTCGTGTTCCTGTCCACGGTCGTCGAGTGATCGTTCTTCTTGTTGAACTGAACGTCGTACCCGATTATCTGACCGTTCCTATGCTGTCGCAGCGGCCTGTCCCAGGTCACGCACACCGTGTCGGGAGTTTGGAAAAAGTAGGACAAATTCGTCGGGGGACCGGTCGGCTCTCCTTCGGGACTGAACCAGTACCGTACCGTCTCCTGCCCGAAGCCGATCGCGTTTTGCCCAGCTACCCTGAACTCGTAGTCTACGCCCCGTTCTTCTGCGATTATTCAACGGAACAACGATCGAGAGTTATCGCGATGAAATTCTGACCAAACATACCGAGTGACATACCGAGATCCGTGATCCTGTAGGTGTGCTGGCGAGTTCCTTGGATGAATTCTTCCCTCAGCGTTTGATTTTTAATCCCGTACCTAATCCTGTAGCCGAGTAGCTCGCCGTAAGTTTGCGTCGGTTGCACCCAATCGAGTTCGAGCATGTCGCGATCTTTGTTCAAAACTCTGAAAACCAGGGAGTTTTGCTTTTGAAAACTGCTTTTGAGGCACCGGTTTGCCGGTGGCGAACGTACTTTACGTTTACTTGAGGCCTGTTTGGTACACCTCCGGGAGTTCTCACGTGCATTGGCGCGGAACGATCGCCGTCGCCTTTTCTCGTCACAGCAGCTACTTGGACCGAGTATCTGGTGTCGGGTTGTAAACCGGTAATATTCATTTCCAACACACCGTCCTCTTGCACGCGTCGTATCGGTTCGTTCAACAGATCCTTTCCCTAAAGAAAGGGGAAAAGGTGAGAAGTCGTCACTCTCGCGTTACCTGCCCGCGCTCTTTCCTTCTGCTCGATCGACTCACCTCCTCCCTCACTTCGTGCACGTGTACATGATAGCCCCTAATCACGCCGTTCTGTTCTTTCGATTTCGGAGGTTTCCATTCGACGTGTAGCGCGGTAGAATTGATCGGCGTCACTTTAACGTCTTGAGGATCTCCCGGCACTGGAACGCAACGGTCGGTTAATTCCTGCACTTGACGCTCGATGGTATGTCACGCTCACAGTCGCACGCTCATCTACACATTCTCGCAATCACGCGTGAAAGGGGATCAAATAATAATGGTAACGAGAGAGAAAAACCTGAAAAAATAAACGGTGCAAGGGGTTTGGCGTCGAACTTGTCCGTCCGATCCATCAAAAGAAGCGTGACAGAAAAATACGTCTGCTTTCTCTATCGATCATTTCGACGAAACGAAATCTACAAGTTTGAAAAAAACGGCAGCGATGCAGAAACACAACATAACGATCGATCTTTGTCTCGGTTTAATCGGTAACAGTCCGTTCGTCGTTGGTCGTTCCGTCTGACGAAGAGGGGGAGGAGCGCGTAGCGAGACGAATGTCCAAATCAAAGCGTCGTACGGCAATTAAAAGATCGAAGGTGTAACGAAACGATAGAGAAAAAGAGGAGAGACGAAGGAAGAAACCAACGAAAACAAGTCCGTAGAGGGACGAGAGAGCGCGAGAGCGCGCGAGAGAGAGAGAGAGAGAGTGAGAGTGAGAGCGAGAGAGAGAGAGAGAGAGAGAGAGAGAGAGAGAGAGAGAGAGAAAAAAAAAAA
>NW_017127679.1:0-1989 GCF_001263275.1 Habropoda laboriosa | reverse complement strand
CTCTCTCTCTCTCTCTCTCTCTCTCTCTCTCTCTCTCTCTCTCTCTCTGCGTCCTCTCCGCAGCCACTTTTCTTGCATTTTCTTGCTTCATATTTCTTTCTTTTTTTTCTCTCTTTCGTTCTTCATGCTCTCTTCTTTTTTCCGTTCTTTTTTTAATACATTTACTTAGTCGGTGTTCCTGGCGGACATTTTAGCTCCAGCGTGTAGTGGTTCGTTGGTTTATGGTGTCTGAGCAGGGACTCGAAAGCGTTTCATTTTTGGGGGGAATTGTGTAGCGTGAATTTTTATTGTTGAATGTGTATGCATCGGAGGATTGAAGTATACAAGGAAAGAAAATTTTAAAAAACAATTATTATTCAAGGCTGGCATAAAAATAAAAATACGTACGATTGAAATTCAACTGTTTCATTGTAGTTAAATGATAGTCCGGTGCATTCTGGCGTGACTTTCAGTCGACAGCGATATTTTAATAAATTAATAAATTACGCGTATTTGATGGACGTATACACACGCTTTTCACGCAGCGAAAGGGTTAAATTCCTTCATATTAGTCACGTGTTAATTCTTCAAGAACTTTTACCGTGCGCTGAATTAGTGAAATGAGGTATCAGTTGGTTGAATATTTTCTAATGATAATTTTATCAGCAGTACAGATAATGAAAAAGGTTTCTACGTGTACACGAATTGATAAAATTATCGTAAGACACAATCAAATTTATCTGCGCCCACGTGTACACAGTGCAATTCCTAGAAAACGCACTAGGTGCACCGTGTAAAAGGAATTACGCCGGCGAAGGATTAGTACATATGATTTGCCTGGTTGCTCAATGCAGTGGCATTCCTCGAGTTATCGGCGTGAATCGATATCTTTGAACTTTCTTTCACTGACATTTTATGCTATTTGAGACGATGCAGGGCTCGTACGATACCAAAAGTGAAAGGAGCTTCGATCGCGCGGGCTCGATTCAGAATGAAATCTGAAACGTCAAAGGTCTGGGTTCGTCTTTATTCTTGAAATAACACGTCTCTCTCTCTCTCATCTGCTCTTCCGTACATTTTGTGCCCTGTTTCGTATCTATTTCCAACCGGTGTTTCTGTAACTTTTGCCGAAGTAACCTTATCGAATTTTTCTCTCTTTTATTTCAGTTTGGGCTAATTGGGTTTTTTATTCGATAACTAGCACGGCATGAATTTCTAACTATTTTTACGTTTCATCTACATTGCGTTTTATCCAGCGGAAGCGTACTAATAGACTTTCTACTCACGTAACCGGCAGATAGTACCATGAGATACATATTTATGGTTACTACAGGTAGAATCAATAAATTAGTGCAACTGTAATCAATACGTGATTCAACACATTCGATCTAGCATGACCCACTGGTATGTCACACACCATTCAATTCTGTGGAATTGAATGTGAGTCACATGTGTGCTGAATAATAACCACTTGGTGTTGAATAATCAACCGAATTCTTGGAAGAATGATGACAGGTGGAGAACAATAAAACTATTCTCGACAGAACAAAGAGTGTAATATTCGCGTACCTATTTAACAAATGAATTTATTATACTTGGTAATACTGTTAGTATTTTATGGATTGATTTTTATTTAAGTGATTTAGTTATTTTTTTGGTTATAATGTTTAAATTGGGTATTTTTCCTTTTAATTATTGGATTATTTTTTTATGTTGTGGTATAACTTGATTTGAGGTTTGTTTGCTATGTACTTTATATAAATTTAGTTTTATTTATTTTTTGTTAATAGTTGTTGATTTTAATTGATGTTTTATTTATTTTATTGTTTTGGGTAGGTTTTCTGTTTTCTTGTCTTTAAAAAATTTAAGATCTTATAAGAGTATTATAGCTTCTACATCAATTATTCAAAGTTCTTTTATTTTTATTGTTGGTTTATTTGATTTTGAGCTTATGTCTATTTTTGTTTTATTTTATTTGATTTATTTTTGTTTGTTGTGTTTTATGTTTGG
>NW_017127678.1:0-1052 GCF_001263275.1 Habropoda laboriosa | reverse complement strand
CTCTCTCTCTCTCTCTCTCTCTCTCTCTCTCTCTCTCTCTCTCTCTCTCTCTCTATACATATATATACATATGGAGCAAATGTTAGACTATGGCATAAGATAAATATTGCACAGAACATTTGCATTTATTAATTTTAATAAGTTTAACTAAGGTCTTCCATTCGTAGTACGTTTATTTTCAAGTATCACGATGACAGACGTGTCAATCAGATTCCATTTTCTTAATTCAGTTCTGAATTTTAAAGGCAAATGAATCGTTTGAACATTAAATGTTTTCTGTAAAGTCAAGGTCTCTTTCAAGAAACAGCTGAAATAATAATTGAATTGTGTTCAATCGTTTCATCGTACAAAAATCATAAACATTTTCGATTAATAAAAACTAAAACGAAAGTAATAAATAATACCGTATCATAAATGTCCTGTTGTAAATACAAAAAATGATCTACATTGCCTGACAGAATTTTTATGTAATCGTACAGAGTAATAAAGGGAAGAGAAGTTTAGCTATTTTCTTAGATATTTGTAGTAAAAAGCCTAAATAATTATGGACACATGGAAATATGAAAGTAGAGTTTGTACATGACATAAGTATTATTAATGATCCAAATGAATCTATTATCAAGTCACGAATGAATACTGAATTAATGAAAGTCGAACGATTTATTTAAAGCGTAATCAATCGATGGATATTTTCGCGTTCATCGATACGTTCATTAATTTTGTACTTAAGAATTTTTGTAATTTTTGCATTTATTGCTATCGAGATATAACATTGAGATGGAGATATACAACCCGTTGTCGTCTTCATGTTGGACGTTCGAAGGATATTATCGAATCATATCGTGCACGAAAATATGTATTTTTATTGTATATATCGGCTGAGATGATCGTTTAAACAAATGAATGTTCGGGTGTGCGTGGTGCGACGAAAACGTGAAAAAAGAAGTTGGAACAAAATAGCCACTCTAATTTGTACGTCGTTTTTTGCGAATCACGCAAAAGATCAGATACATTATTTTTCTCTTAAAAATGTGAAATCTTGTGCGCTGTAC
>NW_017127677.1:0-543 GCF_001263275.1 Habropoda laboriosa | reverse complement strand
GTTATGTGAAAGTCGCGAAGAAATACTATAACCATGAGCGACGTTATATGTGTATATTCGCTTGGTTTAACAGTAAGACCGGAACCGTTTGATCTTTGAATATCAAACCACACTTTTGTATTCGGTACCAAAAATGATAAGATTTCGTTGGTCACATTTAGCTTTGGGAATTTTTATTAACGTCGAAATAATTAATTATCTGTATTTTCCCCCACCATCGTACTTCGAAAATTCGGCGCCGAAGTCCAGAATGCATAGCAGAATCATACTTCATTTAGTGTACGAGTATCGTACCGGTACGTTACGTGAAAATGACCAAGAAATACTATCCTCAAGCGAGACGTTATATGTGTATATTCGCTTCGTTTAACGGTATCACCGGAACTGTTTGAGCTATTGAAAAAACAAACCACACCTTTGTATTCGGTACCAAAAAAGGTAAGTTTTCGTTGGTCACATTAAGTTTGAGGAACTATATTCAACGTCGAAATATTTAATTATCTGTATCTTACCCCACCATCGTAGTTCTTATATTCGACGCCG
>NW_017127676.1:0-3889 GCF_001263275.1 Habropoda laboriosa | reverse complement strand
ATGCTTCGCACTGGCTAGCGCCGGTTATATCCGGCATCCACTAAGCGCGTCGCATTGGCTCGCACCTCGACAACTCAAAGTGAAGATTTATTTTCAAATACAGAACAAGGCCTCGACAATATTCCCTTTATCCGATACACCCTTAAGTCCTCTGCTGTTCCAACGAAATTCTCTAAGTTTTCACACGGACACACTGGGAGCTCGAAAAACGCGAGACACTCATGGTATGCACTAATGGCAATGTCGCGAAAGGGTTAAAGGTGAATTCCTCAATCCAACGAAATTATCCTGGCCTATCGAAAAATTCGCCAGGAAATCGTCTAATCCGCGGCGCGGTAAACACCACGTGGAGACTTACAACTTCCACGAGACCACGCTCCGTCGAACGCGAGTCTCGTCGCGGACGCGGGCGAAAACAATTAGTTTCCGTTAAAAAATCGCGCAAATTTTCTTCTCCTTTGCAAAAGTTAGTAACGCTCATTAGATAGGTACTCGAGGATATGAAAAAGTTTCAGTCCAAATGATACATTTAATAACAGAAGAAAAAAGAATTTGCAACTCGATTTTCAGTCAAACTGAAACCCGACTCAAAGGGTTAATTAATCCGAATTTTATTCTCTTCCAACAAATTCGAATCAACGAGAATTCGACGCAATTAACGGCACAAGTTGTGTTAATAATAATTAACAAAATATAATACTAGAAACGCTCGCACGTAGCAAATGGCCGGGAAAAAATGGTCGGTTTTGATTTTCGAAATTGTAGGATCGCTATGTACCGCGATGCTGCGGTTCTCCATCCTTGCGTTCCTTCCTCCTATCCCGCGTGTTACAAGCCAGAAACATGTATATACAAGCGTGTATATCGTACACGGTATCAACAGGAGAGTTGTGCTAGTGGAAAACATGGGAGTATTGAATTTTATGAAAATTAAAACCGTATTCCATAGCTTGCCGGTGAAACGAGATTTCCCTGACAAAAGTATAACCAGATTTCGAGAGAGGGGAGTTACATATACGATCGACGGGATGTAATTAAAAAATAATAGCAGTAAATCCGACAGGGCAATGCGTTCGATTACAAAACATCGATTACTCACGAACACACGCGCGTATTGTACGTCTGAGCCACGGGTAAAAATCTTCATTATTTATTCGTCGAAATTGCAAAAGTAATACTGATTCCTATCAAGATTGTTCTGCATTCGGAAAATCCTTCCTTATCTATTCGGTTGACACAAAAGTTTAGATAGAAATTTGTCGTTTCGTTCCACCGTCTTCCGCCATCTTTAGTTCTTCCAGAACTTCTGTCCCATTCATAAAAAATATTTACGCCACATAGTGTCTTCTCTCCAGTCCGCGATTCCACAGCAAGTAGGTGAATTTTCAAAAATTTTTACAGCCTGATATTTACTCTAATATCTCACTTATCTCTTTACCTGCTGATAAATTAGTAATAGTGGTCCAAAGGAGGATAAAAACTCGTCCATTCCAAAGGCTGACTAAACTTAAAAATTAACAAACGTTTAGAAGTTGAACTTTCTAAAATAATATGATATAAATAAAGAAAATCAACGTATTTAACGAAATTAAAGAACCAATCGTAGAAATTAAATTCCAACAGTAATAAGCATCCGGATGACGAGGTACCCTAGGTACTTATCTTACTAATTACAATAAGTAGAAAGCAAGGAGTAGGAGATGCGTCAGTATAGCCATGTGCATAAAGAAAGAAAGGAAAAAGGTGACAGAAGGTAGATGTAAGGAAAAGGGAGGAAGAAAGAAGTGTATGCGTGTGTGTGTGTGCACGTGATCAGCCAACAGTATCACTGTACACTCTCGGTACATTCGAGGTCCAGTTGTGCACGTGCTTTGTCCCTTCATGCAATTATTTACAGGTCACGTATTTAAAAGGACGCCTAGAGAGTGCGTCGTTGTTGCGCCAAGGGGGAACATGTACGAGATACGTTTCCATCCCTTCCTCCTGCGAGTTTCCCTCCCGGCTACAGCTTTGCCTTTAATTGCGAACGTGATTGGTCGCAGCCGTGCGTTTCATCCCTCTACTCGGTTTTGCCCGAGATGAGGACGTCTCGAGACGCCTCCGGCTGATTCCACGCGAGATTGCTCGATATGCCTAACGTTAATTCGCAGTTCGATAATTGCTCCTTTGTCGCGTCTCCGCCCGGCGAATATAAAGTAGATTTACCGATGAAAAATCCCGCAAATATCCTCGCGGATTCGCTCGTCTCGATTATAAGTTCACCTCGAGTTCCAGAACAGATTATTTATATATTGGGTGTATGCATCTGGCTGTTGCATTGGTCTTTCGCGTGTGCTATATTGTTGTAGATTGTAGATGTTGCTTTAGAAAAAATCACTGACTTTTATCTTCACTATTTTGGCCGACCTAATCTGTATTTCATTTAGCATTCGTGAATATTCGTGGGAATAGAATTTATCGCTACGGCAGATTTTAGGCGGTAAATATACAACCGTAGCCGCAAAATCGTTTATTTTGGCTGCATCGTTTTAAAATTTTAGTAGAAATACTTATAAGATAAAATTAGGCTAGAAGTGCGCCGAAAGGCGAACTGTAACAGTGTGAGCAAATTTTTGAAGCGCCTATAGGCGCCAACAGCAACGGAAGGGTTAATATTTGAATCGATAACTTCGGCGATATTTATGTAAATAAAATATAAGAAAGGAAAGAAATTTGTAAAAAGGAAGAAACCTCAGAATATTCCCAAAACTTGCAATATTCACGGTCGCCGCATCATTAATTATACATACAGAGTGTCCCGATTTTCTCCAACCAAGCTTTGTCATTATACTGCACGAGCAAGAGAAAGAATAATAACGAACATGAAAATTCAGAGAAAGACATATTTTCAAAAAAATAAGAAATTCTCACAACCACGAAAGTAACGATTTCTGACTAAACTGCAACACGAAATTGAACGCTTGAAAAAACATTCCGAGCTAATTCCTCGGGGTTGGGTTAGACCAACGGTTATAAGAAGATACGATTCTTCGGCGTAAAATAGGATCCGGTTTAAATTAGCATTCCCGGCGAGATTCTTCTGCGTTCTTCGAGCCTCCCGACGAACGCGTCATTCTTTTCGCCTATCTGAAACTAATTTGAGGAGGGGGGGTTAAGTAATTTAAACGTAGCGTGGAGCAATTAGAAAGGCGCCTCGGTGTTCCGGAGTAGTCGGGGGTGATTTAGGGATACGATCTCGAGCGAAGAATAAGAGAGAGGGTTAACTATAGCGTGTATACGGATAAGACGAGCAAACCGGTACAGAAGAAAGAGAAGAGAAGGGTGTAGTGGTGGGTGGGCGGACGGAAGCCTTGCAGAAAGCAAAAGTGTAAGTGTAAGTGAGAGAGAGAGGTGGGTGTTCGAAGGTGGAAAGGAGAGAAACTGACTGAGATACCAGGCAGGTAACTTCTGGTAAGTTGGCCCACACCTACCAAGTAAAACGGCGGAGCAGAGGGTGAAGGGTCTGAAATATACGCGCGAGGATGCGAAATTTATGTGTAGCCACACCTGGTTAGTGCTTACATGCGGAATAGTCTCATAAATTTCCATACGCGAACCGCCGGGGCTTAAATCGTACCGGTGCTGAAAGCTGGAATATTGGTTAACATTCCTGCGTTACATCCAGCTTTTGTGATTTTTGCTCGGTTATCGCGATCAATGACAGATGAAATGGTAATGCCAACAAACCTTCCCGAAAATCCGCTCCCCAGATACCGCGCTTCTGTTGTGTTTTTTTCGTACGCGTGCTGGAAATGATTTCGCGTTTCCTGCGTACGAATGATCGATGTGTTTTGAACATCTGACCGATCGGCAGATGTTTACCTTCTAATCGTAGATTTTCGAGAGATTT
>NW_017127675.1:0-3305 GCF_001263275.1 Habropoda laboriosa | reverse complement strand
GGCCTGCATTGCCGAGGCAATACTCTTGTCCTCGAGGACGAAGAGGGCCAAGAGTCGCCAGGCCTAAGTGCGTGGCCCCCCGTGGCGGTCGCCACAGTGTATTATTTAGGTTAAGTTTATTTCTAATATTTCATTATACGTGTTTACACTTTTTTGACCCATCGCTTTCTCATTTTTTTCATAACTTCTACTGTTGTCAAGTTTACGTGTCCTTAAAATTATATTCAAAGCTTATTGCCTAGGTCCATACGGCGTATCGGGCTGAAATTTCACACAGACGTTAGTTCCATCCTTACTAACGTCTAGAAATTGAAAAATACCGCCAAGTTGTGGTTCAAGCACAGTCGGGCGTCCTCGCTCATTCTCCGGCTTGTTCTTCGGCTGGTGGTTTCGATGGAAACCTGGCCCGAAAGAGGTATAAGCTGTAATAGCTGCGGGACTCTAAGTCCTTCTAAGGACGACCCACAATAGTTGTAGGTCCATATGGCGTGCTCGTAACAGAAATTTTTACACATAATGTCTTCGAGTCTTTTTTCACACAATTATGGTATTGGACATATCGTTACGTACTGTTGTAAGCAAGCATTTTTGATTTTCAAAAATCACAGCGAATATAGTTCTCCAGTAACCCATTTCCGGATCAGAATTTCATACCTACATTCACAAAACACTACGAACGCAACCAATAAACTTACATACTTCCAGTCGATAAAAATAGTCAGAGTGACCTTAAAACTCGCGCCCTATATTTAAAGAAAATGTAATTTTCGTATAATTTAATTACAAAAGAGAAAGACTGAAGTAGTGACCTAATTACATGTTACACAAGTAATCAGTACTTGAACTCGACACTTTTACTCCTGCGTCCGCAAAGGGTTAACCCCTTGTATAACAACGAGTCAGACTCGCGCCACAGGTACTGGGCAAGATCTGATAAAAACAGTTACATCGGTAAGAAAATTAACTTCAATTCCAATTTTCTGTACTGAATAATAATCAGTTCACGCTTGCATCCGCAGTCAGGAAAAGAAATCGTACGTCAAAGGGTTAAAGCGTGCCACAGAGAAAGGGTTAACCCCTTAACCTACGATTTCCTTTCTGACTATGCATCTAAGCGTCGCTCGTTTAGTGTTTCAGTACTGTACCAGGTAACAAAAATTTATCTGTCACAGATTAATTACATTGTGTTCTAAATTAAATCGAAAATTCGGATTGCAGTGAATCTTTCTTACTAAAATAAACCGTTTCTGTCACATCTTGACTAGAATCTCTGTCACGAGTCTGACTCGTTGTTATAGGTTAAAGGGTTAAGCCACGAAATTTCGTCGCGAATGGTACGACAGAAAATTGCTTTAACGATTCCCACGTGGAAATATAAAACCTCGAAAAAGAAGGAAGGAAGGGAATAGGAGGAATCGATTTAATCCGGGTGTTGAGAGGCTCTAAAATGAAAATCAGCAGATAGAGAAATTGACGGAAATGGAGAGCGAGAGAGGGATGACAGAAGGGTGAGCAGAATCGACAGGGGAGAGCCAGTCGCAATCTGCTCTGGTCGAGATCGAATGGAAGTGGTTGCGAGCCATAATTAAGAGCGGGCCATTGACGTAACGCCGCTTGCGCGTCATGTTACCTGATTGTTGCCGGCTACTTGCAATTAGCTGTACGAACAGCCAATTTACTCGTGGCATAATAATCCTCCAGCGAACGACACTGCGGGAGGAGGAGAGTGTTCGTGGAATTTTCGAGACCTGGTTCTGCCATTGTCTTCCATCGTCCATGATCGATCGAGTCGAAAAACGGGAAAGGAACGAGAGCACGTAAGAGGAGGAAACGAGCGAATGATAAAGGGAAACTGGTAACGTTCGCTGTCAAATTTACAATTTGCTATCGTCCACTTGGAATTATTTTTCGGAAAAATTCCTTCCCTTTTGGGAAGTTTGGGCAAATTTTAGTTTCAATTTTAAGTAACTGAACGTTTTATTTCAATTGTTTGAAAATGAAAGGCATTTTCTGTTTAAATGTAAGTGGAAGATAGGTGATATATCGTTTTCGTCTTCGCTTTTTTGATATATCTTCGGAGATAGAAAAGAATATCGCTCACTTTTATAAATATCTTACTTATGTAAATTTAAGTTTCTTTCTGTTAATTTTTTCGGGTTTAAAATTAGCGTGATTTACCCGCTAAAGGGCATCCAAAGCTTAACAGAAACGCACCAAACGATACGTTAAAATCGTCCCTAGAAAATTTATTTAACGAGCTTATTTAGAGTTTTTAGATTTTTCTATTTATTTAGATTTAGAACTAATTACTGAAAGGAAAAATCGCTTTAAAAGAGCAAAATTTCCCAATAGAGTCTCTTTGAAGGGGGAGGTTAAAAGATTTATTTAGATTTTTCAGGTTTCTTCAAATAATAATTAATTATTCTCTACTTGAACCTCCAGACTCGAATTATTGGCAAAAAACCGCTTTAAAGGAGGAAAATTTCACAATAGGATCTGTTTGAAGAGGGAGATAAAAAGGGAAACGAGTAATCGAGCAGAATTTTCCACGTTGGTCCTCGAAAGGACGTCCTCTCTTACTTTCCTTTTCCGGTCATGCATCCGAGAAACCGTAAACGCGTGTCCCCGCGCCGCCTCCCAAGGGAATTGCCACGCAATCGAGCCGATGTCCTATCCGGATCGAATGGAATAGGCCCCCTCTGCTTTAATCGACTGCCATCGATTGTTTCTGCTTCCAGAGACCGGTTTTCCTAATTCCTCGAGGTAAGGGGATATTGTCGAGGAGATGGAGAGAGAGAGAGTTGCTTTCAACTCGTCCACGTCTCCTTGCTTTTCGACTGTACCGTATTTTTGGTTGTCATTTCGAGGGCCGCGAAGAGAGGTTTAATTGCCAGTAATGGTGGGTTTCTCGACGGATTGGGTTGAGGATCCTCTTGGATTATGATTTCTCTGTCGTTTCTACGTTTACGTGGAGCAAAGCTTCGTTGGTTTGTGACGAAGGTACGATTTTCGTGTAAATAGTGTAAATTTCGGGACTTTCTTGGGATTTTGTAGAAACTGAACTGTATTTGGTAACGCGAGTTCTTTGCACTTTTTTAGGGATACGAATGTTGTTTTTGGGTTTCCAATGGAAATATTGCAGTTTTTAATTGATTCTTCGAGTGTTTCACTCTTCGACAGTTTATCCCGTGTGAGACTCGGGTAAAGCGTGAAATATTGTACTGTTTAACTCAGGAGAGACTCTTAGGAAGAAAGTTGAAAAGGGACGAGATATTATTGCCACAACTATGACGTAGAGTTGTGTA
>NW_017127674.1:0-2948 GCF_001263275.1 Habropoda laboriosa | reverse complement strand
AACCGCCGTATCACCACGGGGACAAAACTTGCGCGAGCATTCGTACAACGCGACACTTCGGGAACGCGATTTGAATTAATCAAATCTACAATGGGAGAAAGTTGTTTCTAATTTTAATTCTCCGAAGAATTTTTCTCGAGTTCGATTTGTAAGAACGCGAAATTAAACGTGGTTTCACGAGCTCGTAATGGATTTTATTCCTGGGAGAAACTTGCGTTAAATTAATTATCGGTTATTAATGCAAAGACTTAACGTTATTAATGTTAGGAATTTCAAGTGCGCCGACGTTTCGATGCATCTCCGTTCAACCGTGCCCAAGTTGTTTCTCGCTCGACGAATGTTTAACGAGCGCAAGTAAAAAGCGTTCACACGTAAACACAAGCATTTTTACGTTCACGCGATGAGTATGTTATGCATATTTGTGTCAAGTGTTCACTCCGAACGATAAGATAAGCGAGTTTAAGTGAAACATCTTTCAAGCTCTTCCCTCCTTGCTCTCTGCGTCATGTTTTCAACGTAGAATACACTCGATCTTCGTAAGCTACTTCGTGAAATTCGTCAGATTCTCTTAGAATAATTATTCGATCACAGATTCCGCGATGTGAAATCTGTATTTTTAAGTGTTTTCCATATGATAGAATTTCTAATGATAATACAATAATTCGGCACACCTCGCAGCGCGTATCGTATCACCGTTGCGTATCAATTTTGACGGACAAGCGTTGCATCGTCGCGTATCAAAATTCATCATATTTCGATACGCAGTGATGCAACGTTTTCCCGTTGTGTTTAATTTTGATACGCAACGGTGCAACGCTTCGTATCACCGTATCATCGTTGCGTATCAATTTCGGCGGACAAGCGTTGCATCGTTGCGTATCAAATTTGACAGGAAAATGTTGCATCTTTGCGTATCAAAATGTGACGAATTTTGATACGCGACGATGCAACGCTTCGTATCATCGTTGCGTATCAATTTTGGCGGACAAACGTTGCATCGGTCATTTATCAAAATTGATACGCAACGGTGATACGATACGCGGAATTGCAACAAATGGATACGCACTTCAACACAACTCTTAAACGAGTCACAGAACAATCTCTGTAACACTTCATCTCCAACACTCCGACTTTACCTAACTCTGTCTACGAGGAAGGAACGCTTCTTTAGCCTTCTTTCTCTCTCACAATACACTCATTAAAAATGGTCCACATATCGGTGTGCCTTACGAGCCATCTGAAGTTTTTTGCAACGATCCTCGTTTGTATCCCCATCGACCACCGCTACCTCCCTTTTACGATCTTCGTCCTCCGCCTCTTAATTTTTACGACACCACAATAATCGCCTAATTATGTTTACCGGAAGAAAAACAGAATCGTGACTTTAACCGCTAATAAAATTGAAGACGAGAGAAGTGAATACGATAATTGTCCATGTGAAACACGTAAAATAACGATACGAGCGAACACACGAATGTCCCCATAAAAACATCTCTCGTAAAACAGTAACAGTACCATTTCCGTTATGTCACCATCGTCACGTGACACCGTAAATCGAACGACGTCGCAGGATCACGGGATTTTACAGCTAGCGCACGCACTTCCATCATTTTTTTCCTTCGTTGCTCTTTTACGGCTCTAGCTACTGCAACATTTGACGAATAATAAAGTACGCCGAACAAGCAACGGGGAGCTTCAATTAAACCGAACAGAAGAAACAAGAGGCAAACAGAAATCGACAAATTTTCAAATTTAAATTCTCAATTTTTAAAAATTTGAGACTTTGAAACGAAAGAGATTATAAAATATCTTTGAAGAGTTAATTCGAAAGGAGAAATCTCTTGAAAAATTAAATTACTTATTAAATTCTACCTTGATATTCAAAATGACAAATTTTCAAATTTAAATTCTCGATTTTAGCTTAAAAATTCTTCAAATTTTCACTTTGAAACTAAAGATATTAAAAAGTATCTTTGAAGAGTTCATTCGAAAGGGATAATTGATACATTAAGTTTAATATAGGTACGATATATCAGAAAAGAAGGTATTATACTATTAAAAAAAGATGTTCAGTGGCATTTAAAGCTTTCTTAAGTTCACTCTCGAACTGCAAAAAAGGCTCGATATTTTTACCCACAGAAACGAAGAAAACCCACGGAAGAGATGCAAAGTTCGCGAACTATTAAAGAAATTATAAAAAAAACAGAGGTAGGTGGTCGATTCTCGAGGGGAATTCGCGTAGAAAAAGAATATCGTCAACAAAGTGCGTCACCGATGATCGCGGTCCGTCACATGGCCATTCTTGGTGAAGCGGACGATGTCGATCGCCAATCGACCGGCCGTTCGTTTTGCATAAGCATGTGCGTGGAATGTCACCGGAGGAAGCGGACACCTTTATAAATGGTATCGGTGATCCACTATCCTTCCAATGGAAACCGTGCCTGCTCGAATATTCCGGACGTGGTACGAGAAATATGGCAGGATGGATCGACGAGGCACGCGATCCAACGAATCAGAGACACCTTGTATATTCCATCGGGGCGACTCTCGCTCGAATTAGCTCTGACAATCTGACAATTATCTCATCGAGATAGAAAAATTCTAAATCGATCGTCATTTTTCTTCTTTCTCTTTCTTTAACCCTTTCGCGACGGCGGAACTAGCCATCGGTACGCCACTAAAGAACGGGTCGTCGTGCCATTAGTGCACACCATGAGTGTCTCGCGTTTTTGGAGCTTCCACTGTGTCCGTGTGAAATCTTAGAGGATTTCGTTGGAACAGCAGAGGACTTGAGGGTGTATGGGATGAAGGGAATGTTACTGAGGCCTTGCTTTGTATTTTAAAATAAATCTTCACTTTGAGTTACTGAGGCGACGCGCTCAGTCGATGCCGGATATAACCGGCGCTAGCCAGTGTGAAGCATTTAGTGGATGGCGGATATAAACGGC
>NW_017127673.1:0-4787 GCF_001263275.1 Habropoda laboriosa | reverse complement strand
TTAAATAAATATATTTTTGTTACCCACTTGGCGAGTAATCATTTGCACCACGTCACTTCCAAAGAGTCAACAGAATGATGGCCAATCACTACATGGAGATGCGGAAGGATCAGTTACAACTGCAGATGTTCTTGCGGGACTGTGAAGAGCTTGGAGAATGGGTCCAGGAGAAGCAGATCACTACCCAAGATGAAACTTATAGAAGTGCAAAGACGTTTCACAGCAAGTGGACCAGACATCAAGCGTTTGAAGCAGAAATTGCTAGCAACAAGTATCGTCTGCACCAATTACAACAAGCTGCTGAAGATCTGATTCAGCAGAAGCCTGATCTGGCTGAGATCATCAAGCCTAAAGTGGCTGAATTGGCTGATCAGTTTGAGGAATTCGAAACCACCTCTCATGACAAGGGTGAGCGTCTGTTTGATGCCAATTGTGAGGTCCTTATTCATCAGACTTGCGACGATATTGTTTCCTGGATGAACGAGCTGGAGAAACAGATCGAGAGTACAGACACTGACTCTGATCTGGCATCTGTGAATATCAACCTGCATGCAATAATCTAAGATGTTCATGTGTGATGAGCAATATTGTTAGTGGGGGCGTTCGCGAGTCGTCCGCCCACCCTAATTATTCCTTTTTCGTCTAAAAATGGATTGAGTGACAATAATTTACTATTTTTTGGTAGCGGTCTCTCGCGCTTCAAGGAGTCAATTTCTAACCTGAAGACGTCCTGCTGAGCGAGCCTCAACAATGCAATTTCCGCATTCACCAGTTCACGTGCGGTCAATCGGGTATGATCAGTAGTTTTGAACCATGGATTGCTACGATTATGAATTTTGTGTTCTACAATTGTTTTAAATTTTATGCAATATCCGACTATGCGACGTAATTTTGAATACGAGGAGTATCGCGTGACTAGGGAATCGTTATCTGTAGTTGGCTCTATCGCCAGTGCACAAGATACCTGAGTGTGCCGTTCTTCAGGAACCGTTTTTGGGACGATTTTTATTTCGGGCCATTGTTCAATGCCCTGCGAAAGCCAGGTAGGGCCGGACCACCAAAGTGAGCTATCTATTAATGCAGCGGGGCTACAACCGCGTGAGATTATATCCGCTGGGTTATGTGCTGAAGCTATGTGATTCCAATTGATTTGACACGAATGTCTTCCATTTATTTGGTTGACTCTGAATCCACGCTAATGTGATTGTGGAGTCGGACCAATAAAATTCGCGATCTAAGTTTATTTTAAGCGAGTTTTTAACAACTAATGCTAATTGTGCAAGGAGAAGCGCTGCACATAATTCTAATCGTGGTAATGTTACGGTTTTTAATGGGGCCACACGAGATTTGGCACAAAGTAATTGAGTGGCCCATGAACTATTTTTAACAAACGTGCGCATGTAGATGCATGCCCCGTATGCCTTTTCTGAGGCATCTGCGAATCCGTGAAGTTCAACTAATCGCGCCTTATCGCCTATGACGCGTCTTGGTATGCTTAGTGCATTTATATCCTTTAGTTGAGTGCGAAAGTTTACCCATTGGGTATGAATATCTTGGGGCAGATATTCATCCCACCCTATATGTAATTGCCAAAGCTGTTGCATTAATATTTTTGCTGTTGTGATAATGGGGCCTATGAGTCCTAAAGGGTCGAAAATTTGAGCTATTTCCGATAAGATTGAGCGTTTTGTAATTTTTGTGAATTTTGAATCTTTTACACAGTATCTGAGACTATCTGACTTTGCTGCCCATAGTAAGCCTAATATTTTTGATTCCGTGTCTGATTTCTATTTCCTGTTGCGAGTCATTTAATTGTGATATATTACTCGTCCATTTGCGTAATGGAAACTCTGCTTGCTTTAAGATTTCGGTTAGTTCGCGTTTCAGTTGTTCGGATTCTACTATGGTCTGACAACCCGTCAACAAATCATCGACGTAAAAATCATTTATGATGACATTGGCTGCTACTGGAAAATGTTCTAAATTATCCTCTCCTATTTTTCGAAGTACTCTTGTTGCTAAAAATGGTGCTGAAGCAGTGCCATAAGTTATTGTATTCAATTCGTATGCACTGATTTGTTGATTCGTGTCGTGACGCCACAGAATTCTTTGAAATCTTCGATCCTCTGGTCGGACGAGCACCTAACGATACATTTTTTCAATGTCCGCTGACAGTACGACCTTATGCTTTCTAAATCTAAGGACTATGGAAACTAAGTCACTTTGAACAACCGGGCCAACTAATTGAACATCATTTAGAGACATTCCCGAGGAGGTCTTCGCCGAACCGTCAAAAACTACGCGAAGTTTCGTGGTTGTGCTAGCTTCTTTAACTACTGCGTGATGAGGCAAGTAGTAATTTGATTGCGTCTTGTCTGTATGTTCGTCAATTTGCGTCATGTGATCTAATTGTTCGTACTCCTGCATGGATTGTCTATATTGTGTCTGTAATTCTGGTTGTTTGGCTAGTTTTTTCTCTATTGTCAAAAAACGCCTTTCGGCTTGAGAGCGCGATTCTCCGAGTTGGTCTACGTTTGAATTAAAAGGGATCGTTACTGTATATCGTCCGTCCTTGTCACGTATCGTCGTGTCTCTAAAATTCTGTTCGCATTCGTCTAATGTCTCAGTTTGTGTATCTATTTTCGAATAGCTGCCGTTTTCGATTTCCCAAAATTGGGCTAATTCGTGTTGTAATTGTTCATTTGATACTAGGTGACAGGTGCTAATCTGTCTTGTCGGAGTGTTAATAAAACGATTTAGTTTTCTCCCTAATACTCAACCGAACCTAGTCTTCTGCCACGTTAATTCACCTACTTTATGTTGGCCGATGCAAAGTAATTGCCAAAAGTGCCCGGCGCCTATTAACAGGTCAATCCGACCTGGGTTCGCGAAGTGCGGATCGACTAACGTGATGCCAGCAGGTATCGGGATGCTCGTCCGACTGAGGGAAGCATTCGGAATATCCTCAGTAATGTCCTTTATTACTAGGCAGGATAGATCTGCACGGAAGCTATTGCACCGCGATCGTAGGACTACCTGTGATCTAAACCGAATGGGGTTGCTCGCCCTACCTAAACCGCCAATGGTTGTGTTTACGATTGCATGCGACAGCCCTAATTTACGAACAAAGGCCTCAGAAATAAAATTCGCTTGAGAACCTATGTCTAAGATTGCTCGACACTCGTGTAATTTACCATTTTTGTCCTCAATATGTACTATTGCGGTTGATAATACCGCATAATCGGATGCAATATTGTTTGAAATAGCTACGCAGGATTGCACGGTGGGTACGGTTGGCGTTGCCGTATCTATTTTTTCGGGTTCTGTGGCCGTGGTTTCACGATGCAAGAGAGTGTGGTGTTTCTTTCCACATTTCTGACACTTTCCTCGTGTGCAGGCCTTGATAATATGTCCCGGATAAAGACAGTTAAAGCAACATTGTGATTGTTTTATTGCTTCATGCCGTTCGGGAAAAGACATTGCCTTTAGTTTAGCGCAATTTTGTAGCAAGTGCTCGCCCTTGCAAAGTAAAAATTGATTTTGCGTACTTGCAACGTGGGCAGCGACTGCAGCATATCATGCGCAGCATTTGACGACGGTGATCAACCGTCATACAAGGAGGCTGAAGGATTGCATCTTCATCCAAGCCGCAGCAGAGAAGTGTCACAGTACCAGAGACAGCATTATCGCAAAACTTCGAGTAGGTGAGTGCCAACGATTCACCTTTCCATTTTTATCTTCCATACCCATTTGTTTTGATCTCGACGATATGACTTCCTCATTGGAATCGGCTGATATTAAGGCCTTGAGAAGGCAACGCGCTATCATTAAGGCTCAATTGATGCATTTGCAGTCATATCTCGAAGAGCAGCGCGAAATTACTATTACGTCGTTAGAGATTTGCCACTCCAAATTAGAACAAATGTTCAATTCATTCAGGGAAGTACAAACGATTATAGAGACAAAGGACGAGGAATCTGACCATACTCCGGAATGGGAATCGTTTGAGGAGCATTATTATAAAATCGCGGAAACAATTAGCAATCAATTAAAGGAATTGCGCGGTGTCGGCGGATCCGTGTCCGCGAATAGAGTAGTAGAGTCGCCAAACACAGTAAAACAAACTAGTTCACTTTTGCGCAAAATAGAAATTAAGCCATTCGACGGCAATCCGATTGAGTGGCATAGTTTTCATGACAGGTTTAGATCCTTAGTGCACGATAACGACGAGTTAATCGGTGTGCAGAAATTCCATCTTTTAAGAAATGCACTTCGTGGAGAGGCTACCGCAGTAATCGAATCATTAAACGCGACAGAAGGCAACTATCTGGTGGCTTGGGACTTGTTATGCAAGCGATGCAACAAGCCACGGAAAATTATTAACGCACATTTGAGACTTTTGCTTGATCTCCCGGAGATCACACGAGACACGCCCATAAACCTTAGACAGTTGGCAGAGCAGGCTCAGGTACACGTAAACGCGTTGAAGGCCATAAAGCAACCCACCGAGCACTGGGATACAATTTTAATATATATCGTCACTAGTAAGCTAGACAGAAATACACGTCGCGCGTGGGAACGTACTTTAGAAGACGAGGATATTCCAAAATTTAAACAATTATTAGATTTTATCAATAAACATGCACGCGGGGACGATCTCGGAACAGAGAATTCAAATTCAATAAAAGCGAGTAATACACAGGATAGACTACGCTCAAAAACCGAGATGCGCAATCACTCGTACGTATCGACAAATGAGCGAAAACAGATTTGTGTATTTTGTAAAG
>NW_017127672.1:0-4835 GCF_001263275.1 Habropoda laboriosa | reverse complement strand
GCGAAACAGATAAAGATGGCTAGGTAGACCTTGATCTTCCCACGATTCCGTCGGATTTTTTCCTTTATGAAAATTGGGCCGCAAAAATCGACTCCGCATTGTGAAAATGGCCGCGATTGTGTGATACAACTTGTCGGAAGATCACCCATTAAATAGTTTACTGCGAAGGGTTTGGCACGGCGGCAGACGACGCATTCGTGTATTGTTTGACGCACTAATTCCCGGCCTTGAGGAATCCAGAACGCTCTGCGAACTGCGTTCAATGTTGCTTGCGCGCCTGCATGAAGATTTTTTATATGTTCGTCGCGAACGATTAATTTCGTTACGTAGTTGGTTTTGTGTAGGAGAATAGGGTGTTTCTCATTATATGGAAGCTCTGCGCGTGATAAACGACCACCGACTCGTAGAATCCCGTCAAAATAAAAAAACGGAGTCAGTGAAGATAGATTGTTTATACGATCGGTCGATTTGAGCTCGTGCAACTCACTACGATACGATTGTTGTTGGGCGAGGATAATGATTCGCACTTCCGCTTTTCGCAATTCGAATGTAGTCAGCAGTCCATGAGACAGTTCCCGTTTCAAACAGTTTCGCGCGAATCGAAGTATGTAGGCGACGACGCGTTTAAGACGCTGGAAGGAGGAGAACCTTTCAAAGAATTTGAATTCCGTTTGTGCAGGTAACGCGATGATAGGTCGTAAATCGGGTATCTCTATTGATTGAAGATGCGGTACGCAATCTTCTGTACGCATGCCTCGCGAGATTAAATCTGCAGGATTGTCTTCTGATATTATATGACGCCACTCGTGTTGTCCGGTTAACGTTTGTGTATCGGCTACCCGATGTGAAACAAAGGTTTTTAACGTATGAGGTGACGATTTGAGCCAATGCAATGTAATTGTGGAATCGGACCAGAACAAGATTTTGTTAAATTCTATGTTTCGCAGGGCGCGTTTGGTTGTCACGTATAATTTCGCAAGCAGGCGAGATGCGCACAGTTCTAATCGTGGTAATGTGACTGTCTTCAACGGTGCTACTTTGGATTTTGAAGATACTAACCGCGTTATGATGTTTCCGTGTCGATTAATAGAGCGCACGTAGAGACAAGCACCGTAGGCTCGCTCGCTCGCGTCGCAAAATCCGTGAAGCTCTGCGGATACGTAGTCCGATTATAACACATGTCGACTGACTGCAAAGTTACGTAGAAGAGTTAAATCCTGCCAGTAAGTGCACCACTCGGTGTGAATATCAATGGGTACTGATTCGTCCCAGTTTAATTGAATTTTCCATAACGATTGCATTAATAATTTTGCACGGATAATAATTGGACCTAGTAATCCAAGGGGGTCAAATAATGTCGCGATTTTAGAGAGTATTGTCCGTTTGGTAATACGGTTTAGTGGGTTTGATTCCCTTATGGAGTATGCTAACGTGTCCCTTCTTGCGTTCCAATGAACCCCGAGTGTTTTTATCGTTTGATTTAGATCTAACCGTAAATGGGTTGCATTTGTTTTATTGTGCAATGCGGCAATCGGCGATTCTTCATTCGTTGCCCATTGTCGAAGCTGAAAACCTGCCTTCGCGCACAGACTTCTAATTTCGGCGAGTGTCGCGACTACTTCTTCGTATGTATTTGTTCCAGTTAGCATATCGTCGACGTAAAAATCTTCCCGTAACACCCTAGCTGCCCGTGGATATTTTTCACCTTCGTCCGTTGCTAGTTGTTGCAACGTGCGGATGGCTAAAAACGGTGCCGCGGAAGTTCCGTAGGTTACGGTATTCAATAGATATGTTTCGATTGGCTGTTCTGAGGTTTCTCGCCATAGAATTTTTTGATAAATTCTATCCTGTGGATCTATCAAGATTTGCCGGCACATTTTCGCAATATCGGCCGTTAACACGTACGCATACGATCGGAAGCGAATTAGAAGGGCATAAAGTTCTTCTTGAATGATGGGACCGACTAACAGCGTGTCGTTTAATGAAACTCCATTAGAAGATTTCGCGGAGGCGTCAAACACTACGCGTAGTTTTGTTGTTAGACTATCTTGTTTTGTTATTGCATGATGGGGGAGATAATACCCGTCTTGCGTATTAGGATTTTCGAGTTTTGTCATGTGCCCTAGGTCACGGTATTCACTGAGGAATTTGATGTATTCACTCTTTAGGTTAGTATTTTTTGTGAAGGTTCGTTCCAACGCGAGAAAACGTCGACGTGCCGCACTGTAGGAATCGCCGAATAATGGCGGATGCGTTCTGAACGGAAGTCTCGCGATGTATTGTCCGGTGGCAGGGTCACGGGTTATTATGGTTGTAAAATGAATCTCACACGCGCGTTCTTCAGGGGACAATGCTATTCCGTGCGGCGTCTCTTCTAATTCCCAAAATTTCGCTACTCGTGCTTCTAACTATTTGCGCGCCACGTGGCATTGAGTCGCTTGTAAGGGATACTCGTCAGGTAATTTGCTGGCGAGTATCCAGCCTATTTTTGTTTTCTGTAATGTTATGGCATCGTTTGCAATTGAAAATTGCCCTACACACAAAAGTTTAAAGAAAAACTCGGCCCCGATTAAAGCATCGATTTCGGAGGGGGTATTGAATCCTGGATCGGCAAGAGGAATATTGGACGGAATGTGGAGCTGTGCTTTGGAGATTGGACGAGATGGAATAATTTCGGTAATATGCGGTAATATGAGAAAGGTTAGGTCGAATTTGAAATCGTTGATTCGTGATTTTACCGTGGCGCGAAGCGTGCTTTTTATCTGTGACGATGAGTGATTGATCCCTACTACGGGGATGTTTGTTTTTTGTTGCGGTAGCGATAAGTGCTTGGCAAAACGCTCTGTTAGGAAATGAGACTGTGCGCCAGAATCTAGCAGAACTCGACACGATTGTAATTTGCCTCTATTATCGCGAATGTAAACGATTGCGGTGGATAAAAGAGTTTCGTTTTCAGTTTTTACGCTTAACGCGGACACGTTCGCTCGCACTGGCTGCTGCTCCATGTGTAACAATGTATGGTGTTTTCCATTACATCGCTTACAAGATCCCGCTGTACAATCCTTAATGTCGTGGTTCGCTCGTAGGCAATTGTTGCATAGACCAGCCTTCCGAACCATCTCCACTCGTTGATCGATGTTCGCGTTCGTTAATTTTTGGCAATATTGCGTGAAATGATTTGCCTTGTACATAAAGCAACGAGCTTGTTGTGCAGGGTGTGCCAACGTTTGTACGTTCATATTTGTCGATCCGCGGTTACGTAACTTGGGATTCGCATATGCTTGATTGGAACGTGTTATTGGTCTTGGTGGCTCGATTTTCGTGGTTTCTAAGACTCTACGTCGATTGGGTAAGAAGTCTAACAAATCCTCCATCGATGGAAGATCGATTCCTTGTGTTCTCTCCTTCCATCGTAGTCGTGTTTGTTCGTCGAGTTTGGCGGTAATCGCGTAAATAGGAAACGCCTCTAAAAATGGCTTGTTTAGCGCCTTTAACGCATTATAGTGTTTAGTGGCTGTATCGGTTAATTCGCCTAACGTCGCTACATTAAATCGCGAGCATGCAGGGAGCTCAAAGAACGCTTGAACGCGATTGTTTATAACGATACTTGGATCGTTGTAGTATCTTTCTATTATATTCCAAGCTACGGTATAGTTCGCCGTGGTGGTTTCTAATGACTCGACCTTTTCTGCCGCCTTGCCTGTTAGGCACGACTTTAAATAGATGAGCTTTTGAACATCGCGGAAGGTTGGGTTATCATGTACCGCTGATTTGAATGCGTCTGCGAAACCAGGCCATGCATCGTAGGTGCCGCTGAATTTTGGCAAATGCATGGTCGGTAATTTTACGTGCTGGTCTGATATAATCGTTAGTCGAGATTGATTGTTGTGGATTGCATTATTCGAACCGGAAGGTTGTACGAATTGATGCATTGATTGTCCCTGCGCTACTATCGCGGCCGATTGAGACGGTTCGCCTGTCTGACCATGAGTTTTATCGTGATCCCTTACGATACGTGTCGCGATGGCTAGAGCTTCGTAATATTGATCTTCAAACTCGGTTCTTTCACCGAGTCTGATTGCGTAGTCGTTGTCGGATGCGGATAACTCTAACGCTTGCTGGACTGAATCAAATGTGTCGAATTCCTTTTCGAGCCGCGCGATACGTAATTTTACTTGATCTAACCGAATATCTTCCGATTCTTGACAAGACTCGATGAACTTAGTAAATGCGGTTAATTTTGATTTGATTGTCGCGCGTTTTCGGATGAGATCGCGTTCGGTTTGTGCGCTGCCTTCGTGAGCCATCTCGATGGTAGAAAGGGAAGGAAAATTACGATGAAATTGACGAGTATATGACTGGTACTTGACTCACGATTCGTGATGAAGATCCGTGGATCTTGTCCTGATTCTGGAGTCCTTGATGCTGACTCGTTCGATGGCAATCGGCAGGATCACTCGATGATCCTTGTTGAATGCTGTCACGGTTCACGATGTCACGGTGGTTGACTCGTTCGTTGGCGGTTGGCAGAGACGCTCGATGGTTTCTGCTGGCTGCTGTCAGGATCTTGAAGGTCCCTGCTATGGATCTGCCGTCCTTGCAATGTGTAGACTTCCTTGATAGTACTGATCCCTACTGCGTGGGTCAGGCGATGAATTCAGCAGCGAATTTGTGGTTGGCTGCTGATATGATTTGATGGACCCAGTGATAGACTGAACTGGACTATTGTCGTAGCACTTTCACACACGGGATCCGGCTCGAAGGACCAAAAAATGTTGAGCTTCGCGTTACGATTCTCGCGAACACTCTGACTTAGTTTTAAATTAATAACTCTA
>NW_017127671.1:0-5532 GCF_001263275.1 Habropoda laboriosa | reverse complement strand
GAAACGTTCTCTCTCTATCCTTGTCGCACACTAGTGCTATCCTTGTCTGATACCTCTGTTTATATCCTGTTATCCTATTAAAAAATCGTAGTTCAGAGCACCAAACGCGAGATGGCGTTAGTCTCGCCAGGGGAATTTTTCTGTCCTTGTCTATCCCTATATCTTTCCTTGTCTAACACATTACTTTAGTGCTATCCTTGTGTACAGCTATTCCTTTCCTTGTTTAACTCATTTCTCTAGTGCTATCCTTGTGTACCGCTATTCCTCTCCTTGTCTAGCTCATTTTCCCTAAGGTTATCCTTGTCTTCTCTTATTGCTTTCCTTGTCTTTCTCATTTCTGTATTGCTAAATACGTGGACGAGTTATCCTTCGTAGTAAACACGACTAGATATATTGGATTGCGTGAGTAGAACTGTTCACGATGTTTTGACAGCAATAGAATACGTTCACGGGATGAATCATCTACTAATAAACAATTATGTTATTTTCTTATTTGCAATTTCATAGTTACGTTTAATTCTATTTCCAAGCACTACTAATGTCGTAATCTTATGCTATGCTAAATCGGTAACGTTGGGTGCGACACAAAAATGGTAAGGGGCTCTAGGCACCCTGTGACTTGTGACAAAAAAATGCATTGGGTGATAGATTTATTCTGTACCTCGTCTGTATTAAAAACCACTGAATAATAAAACAATATTTAGGCTTTTAAATATTACAAAGTTCCTTAATTTGTTATAATTAATTTATATGCGTTCGATTGACTGAAATAGATTGTTATATTTTATTGATTAGCATGATTGTGTTCTAATTTCGTACAAAAGAATTTCAAATGCGTATTTTATCCATTCGTGAAGTAAGTATTACAATATTTCATTATTAAAAGTTCACTTTATTTCACCAGCTTTACATAACTCGTTTCATTAAAAATACATTAAAGCATAATTACGTTGCCTAGTTACTTAGAAAAATACATTTCTTTTTTTTCCTAAGTGCACGTATAAAAATCAATATTCGTACCATAAGATAACGTAGTTCGAACAACGGTTGGAAATAATTATTATTTTTGCACAAGTTGATTTTCTATTTGGTGAATTGTTTAATTATTACAATATATTACAAAATATTACGTAAATACAGTGTTTTAATTTCAAATTTACGAGTTAAACAATAAAAGAAATATTATTCTAGAACGAATCTTTTTGAACGACATAATCGACCGATCCTATGCGGATACTAGCGCCGCGAACTTCAGTAAGCAGCTCGTCCACGAAGTATGTTTATTATCGACAATGCGAAACAGACTGTAGTGGCGGAATGAAAATGGCTAATTGTCAGGTTCGTTGGTGCAGCAGGTGAGCGATCAATTATCGTTAATATCGGGACATTAGTCGCTTCGGGATAAACGGTGCGCAGTTCGCGGCGATCCGAACGACCGAAATCAGTGAAAATTGTGTCGATTTTAGTGTTGTCGAACGATTTAATGGATTATCTGAAGAGGTGCACGATCGAGATCACCACTGAAAGACTTGTTGGCTCCTTTTTTTCTACAGTGATAACAAGTTTTCAGTTTGCTAGAAATGAGTCAGCCGACAATCGTTGTTCGTCTATATTGGCTCTCAAACGAGGATCGATAACCTCACGGTTGACAGGAGAAAAAGGAACGGATGCGACGCGGTCTTGAGAAATTGAGACACATCAGCAAAACGTAGATTAATTTATTACGTCCATTCAGAAAACATAAGTCTACCCGTTGTTTCTCCCGTATCAGTAATCGCGCGGAAAAAAGTGATGCATGAAAAGTCTCGATATTACGAGACACGTGTTTGTATTGGAGTAAGAGCTACTCTGTGTGTATGTGTGCCAGGTGCACTGTTGCATCCCTCTGATGAGCGCCATGCACCGTTTAGACCATAGCCGTAATGTCATCCCGAAGGCTACTTCTTAGTAATTCACAAAGGGTTCACTCTTCCGTGAAGTACAGCGCATGGATACTTTCCAGGCAATACCTGGCACGTACCTTGCTAGAGAAGTATTTGTGGTAGATCCTCGGTGAATCAAGAGTATGGCTTCTGGTGCATCTTCTTTGGATAGTGCTGGAAGTAGTGGTGAGTGTAGTGTTTAGTTTTCTATGTTACATGTTAATGTATATTTATGTAAGTTCTCTATTTTGTAACTATACGTATGAATAAGAAAGTTTTACATGATAAGTTCAACAATGGTAAAACAAGATTTATTTCAGTTTAATTTTAGAAGTAAAGGGAAAGGAATGAAAATAGCAGTACTTTATTTAGTTTTGAGAATGAAAAATTAAATTTTAACACTATGTTATATTTGATAAATCTTATTACATGCTGAAATGTGTCATTTTATAAAAGTTCATTGTCACAAAGTAGTTTCAAATTCTTCCTTAAACAAAACAATGATATAATATGTATTGTCTTCAATTTGAATATTGGAGGCAATACTTAAAGACCATTTATAATTTCACTTTGCAAAAAACAGTGAATCATGATGCTTACATGCGTGACATAGAGTTTCTTTCCTGGTGAAAGCTAGTAAGACCTCTGATTATATTGTTCTACCAATTGTAACAACACACTGTATGCTGTATAAATATAATCATTCTACTTTTATATTTGCCATAGATTATATATTGTACTTATAAGTGATTAAATTTTTGTTTGTTGTCTTTTCACAGATGGAGCACTCAATATGGGTAAGAATAATATGTAAAAAGAGGAGCATATAAATTTGTGTCAGTCAAATTGTACTATGTATTGAATTATTTTTTTTTATAAGAATGTATTGCAAATTTACTAGCACTATTATCATTTGTGTGTCTTCTTTAGATATGTATTCAATTTTTGTTGTAAAAGATGCAAATTAGTTTCTAACACAAACATTAATCGAATATAATTATTTGCAATCTAATATACACCATATTGCACTGATATTACTTTTTTTACGTAGAAGCACATCTTTTACATTTAATTGTGTTATGTTCATTATTTGGCAATTTGCATTATTGGATATAACTTGCGTGTACGGAATGCAGAAAGAGATAGTGGAGGCTATGGCAGTGTTGGAAGTCCTGTTGGTGGCCCTGAATGTCGTAGTGATTATGACGGTTTGCAAGCTCAATGTGATCAAGCCATGCATCAGCTTCAGCTACTCAGACATAAGCACTCTGATACTATAAGACGGTTTGTCCTGGTTTTGTTTAAAGTGGTACTGCTTATTTGTTTGTGTTACCATGTTTGATGTTTTGCATAAAGCAAACACAATTTGAATAATTGCATAACTATCTAATAAAGAATTTTAAAATGTAGGTGTGAACATACTATGAAGGAATTGGAATACTATAGAGGACAACATATAGCAGTTATGAATCAGTTGGAGGCAACATCACAGGAGAGCTCTGCTTTGCGGGGCAAATATGGAGATCTTGTGAACGACAAGCAGCGTCTGGACCGCGAAGTTCAGGCTCTGCAGAAAGAAGTGTCCGAATTACGGTGTCAGAATCAAGAAGTTCTTGTTTCTGATGCTAGTAACAGCGACACTATGAATCAGCACTATTTATCTGCACTTAGAAAATATGAAGCCATTAAAGACGAGTATGATACCCTTAGGAAACGGTACGATGATTTAATATCATCGCATTCGTCGGCCGTTAATAAGGTAAGCATGAACGTATACATACGTTGCTGTAATTTTGTAAATTTAATACATACGTTTCGATCTATAGTTGGAACTATCTCAAGAGGAAGCTGCCAGGTTGAAGAAACAATATGATGATATTGTTCAAGAGCGCAACAGTGCGGTTCGTGAACGCAATGGTTTAAAACAGCAGTGCACTGCCGCAATTAGGCAATGGGACATTGCATTAAGGGAAAGAAACGAATATCGCGAAGCCCTAGCCAAAGTACAGCAACAACATGAAGAAGCAGTGAAGGAAATTAATCATGCAATGGTATTACGTATGAAGGCTAGTAAGGATATGAAACGACTAACAGAAGAAAGAAATGCAGCATTACAAGAATACAGTTTGATTATGGGTGAACGAGATACGGTACACAAGGAGATGGAAAAACTTGGTGACGATCTCACACAAGCATACACGAAAATCACACACTTAGAAAATCAGAATAAGCAATTTATGGAAGAGGTAAATGTACTTAAATTAGTCATGTTTTTTATATCTCTTTTTTTTTTTTAATCATTTCGCGTAATAACGTGATTAGAAATAATAAAGCACAATAATTGACTCGCTATTGTTATTTTCTTCTTATAGATTTTATATTGGTTTTTGTTATTTATATACCGTGCATTACTTGTTGCTACGTGTACTATTTTTAAATGAACGTTTTGTGTGTTTAATCTTTATGTGTCCCTTATTTTTAGAAAAAAGCTTTATCTTATCAAATTGAAACTTTAAGAAGAGAAATTTCATCCGCTTTGCAAGATCGGGACGAGGCTTTAAAACAATGTAACGAGCTACGTCAAAAGTTTGGTGATTATTCCGAAGGTTCCAACAGGGATTATAAAAATCGTATGGAATTACACTCGTATAACCGTGAACGAGATAATTCGAACAAAGAAGCTGAAAGAGAAGACAGCACGGCAGATTACACTAAACGAGATAAGGAGCGTATGGATAACTTGGATCAAGCGAATTTGGAGCTGGACAAACTTCGAAAATCTGTCGATAAATTACAAACGGAACTCGAGGAAGCTCTTCAAGAGGCAGAAGTGTCGAAACGAAGAAGGGATTGGGCTTTCAGCGAAAGAGATAAAATAGTCTTAGAGAGAGAAAGTATTAGAACTCTTTGTGATAGATTAAGAAAAGAACGTGATCGTGCGGTGTCCGAGTTAGCAGGTGCTTTACGTGATTCTGACGATATTAAAAAACAACGGAACGAAGCATCGAAGGAATTGAAAGATCTTAAAGAGAAAATAGAATCTGGTAATCACGCGTTAAGGGCAAGTCAATTTGCGCAAAGTTTAACGCATGCACATGATTCGGCGATCGATACTGATGTTAGTGATTGGGAAATTCTTACTATTCATCTGGATCTTAGTCGACTTTGTTTGGATTCTGATCGTGATTTGGGTTTGACTTTGGTTGGAGGTCGTGACAGTCCGTATTATCCAAACGATACAGGAATTTACGTTGCTCAAATAATATCAGGAACTGCTGTTGATGGAAAATTAAGAGTGAACGATTGTATTGTGCGAGTTAATAATGTAGATTGCACGTCTGTTTCAACGCGTGTAATTGTGGAAACTTTACGTACCTGTTCAGTGGGATCAGCTACATTGACGGTAAGAAGACGACGTTTGACTAGAAGATCGTTAAGAACAACCCAATTACCTGTCGGTTCAGTTCCTCATGGTATTTCTTTGGAACTTGGAGTGTATATTTCGAAGATTTCTCCCGGCAGTTTAGCTGCTAAAGATGGCAACCTCGCTGTTGGAGATAGAGTTTTAAATGTACGTCTCATACATATGTTTTTTTATCGATTTTACATA
>NW_017127670.1:0-4524 GCF_001263275.1 Habropoda laboriosa | reverse complement strand
CGAAGAAAAAAAAGGGGCGCATTCAAAAATAGCGTAAACAGGCGTCCATGTCATAAACCCAATTCCTAACACTTGGAAATTTTCAATTTTCACCAATGCAACATCTGCAGTCACCCAATCGACGCAAAGTTTTGTATCTCCACAAACCCTTTCCATCAGAGTTTTTTCTACAAATTTCTTTCAAAAATTCTTCTAAACTCTACTATTCTCCCCTCTAAATTCCCACTATCTCTCTGTTATATATGTTATATATCAAGGATAGGGTACAATTTAATTGCTCAGCCATTTCACAGCTGCGATACGGTCACACCGCGGACCGAACAAGAAGCAGACAGTATTCAGAAGGCAACTGAACAACGTATAGCATGGCCAGATTCATAATTCGGCGGTCCCGGGTCCCGTTAGCCAGACTTGAACTTTATCTGAATCGCAAATGACACGTTGCTGTTTCGCGCGGCCTCAGTCAGATGTTCCCAGCGTGTATAACTCACGTTCTCCGAAACGAAATTAACTTTTTTCTTGCACTGGCTCTCCCGTATCTGACGTTAATTGCATCGCGAGCACGCCCGTGTCCGGCCTAGTTATTTATTCCCGGTTTCGTCGCCACAAATTATTCGACATCATTGCGCTTCGACGCTCTCTTCCACTCCGCACGGCGAGTATTTTTTAAAATTTGCGCCCCTGATGGCGGGACGAGTTCGTTACTGGGCGAATAAACTGCCAGGGTATATTGTCTATTCGAAAGGATCGCGAATTTTAGAGATATATATTTCGAAATTTTAGTCGCCTCTTTCTCTCAGAGAAGGAAAAAGAAAACTAAGCCTCTGAAGAATTGTACAAGTTTGATAATTTAACACGGAATCTGAAATTCTCATAAATAATTCTCCGGACTAAAATATTCCACGATTCAATGTCTCATCTATCAATCAAATTCCAAACTAATCACTTTACAAGAGGTCCAATTCAAAGTGTCAACAATCGTCTCTTTCTCTCAGCAAAGGGGCAAGGAAGAGAAGCCTCTGAGCAGTCGTTCAAGTTTCATCCTTTTAAAATTACCATCGAATCTGAAATTTGCATAATCTTCGCTCTAAAATATTCCATAATTAAACGTCTCATCTGTCAACTAAATTTCAAATGAATTACTCTGTAAAAACCCTCATTTAAAAGGTCAAAAGAAAAAAAAGAAACCGAGCTCTAGAAAAATCGTACAAGTTTCCTAATTTGATGCTTCTAAATTTATCACGAAATCTAAATTTCCCATCAATTATGTTTTCTCCTTAAAATATTTCACAACATCCCATATCAATCCCTCCGTTATCGATCCAAACTAATCGAAACTAATCACCCTCACAGAATTCCCCATTTAGAGAGTCAACAGTCGCCGAAAAAAAAGAGGGAAAAAAAACCAAGTCCCAATTGAAACAGGGAGCAAAGGTAGTCCCGCATTATGAAACTTGAACGGCCGTAATCCGTTCTAACGAGCCCTTATTGCTAGTGAAAAAGAGCAACCGCTGGCGGATGTTTCAATAGAGGCTCACCTTCGGGGCCGCGGTGGATTCTGGGGCGCATTTGTCGCGCAGGACACACAATCTGGTCTGGCCGTTCGTGAAAAGTGCGTCCTCCGACGGTCGATGTGTCTGTGTCTCTATATTTCCACGTGGCTGTTGGCATTGATAAGGCCTGTGCGCTCTATTCAACCTAGCTTACCCGACGTCTACATCCCTCATAAGTATTCCAGTCCGCCTCTGTTCACACAGAGAAACTGGTACACTTTGAGCTATTCGTGCTGACTTTCGCGGTGGTTAATAAAGGGAAGAATTGCTGTAGGATCTGATGTAAGGAGACTAAAGTGTCTGTTAATGGTGGGTGGGAGATCTCTAAGATTTTAATGGACAGCATTCCGCAGGAAGATGGTGCTGGTAGATTAGCGACATTGTGATTTCCCTTAAGACTATTATCAGTGTTTCATCGAGGACACGATTGTCCTCTGAGGACTGCTATTTGTCTGGCTCGTGGTTGTCGTTATAATCTCCACGCCTTGGTCCTTTCGCTTGTTCCCTGAGTGTCGTTATCATCGTGACTGTATCCTGAACCGGCTATCCCATTTGTTTCTCTTATCTGTCCTAGCCTTTTCGTTGTTCTTCCTGAAAGAACGCGAAAGACCGTCTTCGTGCTACCTATTCTCTGATGGACTAAAGTATTATAGGAAAAACGTGAAGCTTAATATAGATGGTAATTTGGAAAGCTTTCAAGGCTATTTATCGAAAGGATAAAAGCTTGACACGCGGAGAATGTTGGGGAAGGAAACTTCATTAACCAGATCTAGGTTGTCCAACGTGATCTAATCAGAACGAAATGAAACTTTTCACCTTCTCTCGTGCCACTCTCTTCTTCATCTTCTGTGGAATCCGGCTGGAATCGTCTTAACGCTGATCGAGGAAGTAGCTACAGGAAGATGAGAAGAGTCTGGGAACCGATCACTGGCGATTCGAGGACGGTGAAGGTGGAAAATAACGAGGAATTCACTGAGAGACAGGCGGAACGTGAAGAGGCAGCCGCGACTTCCTAGTCTTCCGAGGCGGGTGTCGCATCTAAATTCGCTTCGAGGATTTGACAGAACGCCTGGAATTTCCTTCAAGACCGGATGCTCTCGTATCCTGCGGGATTAAGGCGAGACAGCCTCGCCTTGATCCGAGAATTTTCTCCGGAAAGAAAATTTCCTGTTCTTCACATGCCTCGAGAGAGAGAGAGAGAGAGAGAGAGAGAGAGAGAGAGAAAGAGAGAGGAAAGAGGAATCGTTGTTTCGAGTGCAGGATGCAACTGGATCCCCCGCTAGATATGTAACCGCGATTATTGGGCCTCGATATGCTGCCTCGATATAATTAACAGAGATAATTAACGCGACGATTTCTGGCCTGTTTAATGACCTGGCGATGCACACACGGCGAGCTGGTAATTATCTCCGTGCGGAATAATTGGCACCGCTCCGGTGTTCGTTCCCGGTGGAAAGAAATCGGTTTATTGAATACCAGCGAGCAAATAGAACATTTACCGGGGGAGTTTTCAACCGTTCAGCCAGATTGAGTTTCCATTTTGCGTGTTTTCCGGTTTTTGTAGTTGTTTAAAGAGTGGCCGATGATGGCGGGCTGTTCACGACGCGTGGAAAATTGTGAATTCGTCGTGAATAGGATCGTTATCGAGGCTGCGTGAAACAGCCGATAAATTTTGTTTAAATTACACGAGCACGTTGATATTTTATGTTTGTACACAGGTTGAGTGTATTAGCTTATCGGCAGACGCAGCGATAGCCGACAGGGATTCATCCATTTGCTCGGTTCATCAATTGTAAGAGAAGGATTTAATCCATATTTCACGTCTTCAGATTAATTGTTTGCCTTTACGTCTATGGGACAGTCTTGTCTCGATGTGAAATCAATCAGGATGGTAATACTACGCTTCCTCGGCTAGTTTGTTAAGGATTATACGAGCTGAATGCGAAGGTACCGTGATCACTTGTCGTTTGCCAGGCTATCTTCCAGGTGAATCATCGATACTCACGTACAGTTGAAGGATGACCAACCACTTTGTCACTACTGCTGTTCCATGAACCTCATCTCTTCCTCTTTGACCTTCCTAGAACTGTTGAGACGTTTACAATTGTCCTTGTGCAACTTAGTTCTCTGTGTCTGTCAGTCTGCGGTCGCTTTTACTGGACTCGTTCCTCCTCACTTGCTGATTGCTGCAGTTATTCTTGGGTGGTTACAAGGAAAGAAGAAAGATTTCCAGTAATAGAAGAAAAATTTCAGTGATGATAAAAGCGTAAAGGTATCAAGGAACAAGTCCAACAGTTAATGGAGAATTCTTGAATAATTGGAAACGTAAATGGGAGTAACACCGGAGCTAGTAATTGGAGGAATTTCAGCAATGCAAATACAGTAGAAGGAATTTCAGCAATGCGAATAAAGTAGAAGGAATTTCAACAATGCAGAGAAATTAGAAGGAATTGCGGAAATGCAAAGATGTAAGAAGGAATTTCAGAAATGCAAAGAAGTAAGAAGGAATTTCAGCAATGCAGAGAAGTTAGAAGGAATTTCAGCAATGCAGAGAAGTTAGAAGAAATTCCAGCGACAAGAAAAGCTTCAAAAGAGTAAAAATTCAGTTCACCATGCGTTCAGGCTTACGCTGCGTTGGCAGAGGACAGTGACGTTTTTGAAAAAGTCAATTTGTTTGCCAAGGATTGTATACTTTCTGGAGGACTTGGGTTTGGCTAGAAGACGACACCACCTTTTTTTCGAAATATTTCCCAGCCAGATTATCCTCAACGACAATTAACTTACCGTAAGCCCACACACAGTGAAGAGAGGGAACTAGGATTTATGAGCCGATTTCTCGAACAATAGACTTTTTTACAATATCCTGCAAGTCTTCTTTATCGATGAAATACATGATCTATAGGTATTGCGTAATCGGTAAACCGCCCCAGTTTGCAATTGGACAGTTCTAGGTCCCACTTTTCTGCATTTC
>NW_017127669.1:0-3578 GCF_001263275.1 Habropoda laboriosa | reverse complement strand
GGCTTTAGCCAGTGTGAAGCATTTAGTGGTTGCCGGATATAACCGGCGCTAGTCGCGAAAGGGTTAAAAGAAACATTGGTAATCGATTCGAAGTGAAGGACACGAATGAAAAAAGGGGAATCTCTCTGAAAATAAAAAACGAACAAGTTTGGTACATTTAAAAAGCCTTTAATAAATAGCGAATTGCATTTAGTACAAAAAATAGATTTATATAATCTACGTTGATTTTATTTTTCTGAGTATATAAACCAATATGTGCATTGTGTTTCTTAATGTGTCATTTTGTGTTATGTGTTGTATGTATGTTGATTAGTGCACGTTTGTACTTTAAATAACCGAATAAAAATCTACATTACATTTGGTAAATGGTTCTTTTTACTAACTAAGACTGATTGTAAGAAAATTACCCGACTTTATTACGTATTACAGCATAGATTTTCCAACATTTCCATCAAATAATCTAACTTTCCCACAATTTTACACGACGATTGATATTTAATCTACAAAGCTGTACCTTACAGCGTTATAGTAATCATGGTATTAGAATTAATTACGGCAAACAACTATCGGTAGAGTTTCGTAATATTTAGTAATGATAATTTAATAGAAAAATTAGAGCGCAAAATAATTTAGTAAACTTTCCAAAGTTCGTTGCTATGTATTGCACTTTTACGGCTTACAAATCAAAATGCAAAATACGACTGCTTTCCCTTTAAAAAGTCCAACTCGAAAGAACTTCTAACCTCGTTATCATGACTGCAATAATTAAGCGTCCATAATAGCACTAAATACTTGAACCAGTGTCAATGCTTACCGAAAGCCCAATAGTTCATTACCATTTCTACTTGAAGTATGCGAGTCATTCAGAGAACACATGAAAATAAAACCTCAACTACGTTTACGCTACTTATACTTCCTCTTCCTTAACACTAGAAGAACCGACTGGGTCAAAAATGACCCATTAGCAACGTTTTCGATACTGACAAGTAGACTGCGGACTTTTATGCAAATTCATATCTTTATGAATATAATTAAAAAAGCAGAAGCTAGATAGGCAATTTTTTTATTCGCTAAATATTATAACGAGTACTGTATGTTGAGTTTATTTATGCGTGTGTATTTTTGTACCTTAAAATTTTCCACACGTGCATAAAACTCTGCACTCTACCGATGGGTATTATCGTTTGCAACTTTCTGATTTTGTTTTCCGCATGTTCACGAGACAGATTGTTTAACCAAAAATTCACTCTTGTAATGTTGCTAATGTTTTACAGGATTATTTTATTTAACTAATATTATCTATAAAGAAAGAAATAGCCAACTTATAATTTTAAACAAAGGAATACTATGTTCTTCAAATACAACAGCTCCAATTTCATTTAATTTAGTAACTGAAATTACTAATTTCACTTTATTCACGAATAAATCATACTTCATATTTATTAATTATCTACTGTAGCGTTAAGAACAAGCGAAATTTTTCCCTCGGTGTACAAATGATAGATGGTTTATTTACGAGATAACCGTGTTACAATTACTGAATAAAGAACTCGAAGTACTTCGTTGAAAATTGTACGCGCTTACAAACTCTTAATCTGATTTACGTCGAAAACTCCGATATGAGAGAGGACAACCTTTGGTAAAGTTCACGTCTAACGAATGCAATTGTTACAAAAGGATGCAACAAATAATCTACATAAATATTTTATAAAATGACGAAAGATCGGATAACGCAGTGTAATATGCATGTCCGTGCCTCGGTTGACTGTTGTACCATCATCATCTCCTCGATCGCTCTTCCATCAGCTATGACATCAAGGCCGCAACTGCAGCAATTTATCATAACGAGAGCGTTAAGTTCGTGACGCGACAGGAAAGGAAAACGAAGAAAGGACGTGAACAATTATTGAAAGATGAAAACGATGAAAAAAGATGCATGAGACGGCTTTAAAAGGGAGAAGAAGGAAAAAACACACACACACACACAGCGGTAACGATTTAACCAGGGTCAACCACGATGCCACGACGCATCTTCTGTCCGATCTTCTACTTAGGGTCCTCGATCCCCTCCTGTCCTTAACTTGCCCCTTCCCTATCTTTCACCCCACACTCGTCCCCCACGTTCACCAAGAAGTCTCACCTACCTGGTAGCATCCTTTTGCACTCCCGCGAGGACTTTCTCCGAAAGACGACTAACTATATAAGCGAGATCGACGATGTTTGAAGCACGTTAGACTAAATCTTACGGATGCGTCGAGCAGGCCACGTCGCCTCCGCGCCTCTAACTCACAGTTGAGTCATTTTTTTCCTTCTTTTCTCTAAATTCTTCTTCCTACGTTACGCACGTGATCATACCGAGAAGTCCTCTCGAGGTGGAAGAACAGTTCGTGCATGTGAATCGGCTTCGGCTGTAACTTCAAGCTTCGTCAACCACTCGTCAGGGACAATGAAGCCCACGAAAAGCTGGGCTCCCCTGGCAGCGACCGTACTCGCTACGGCCCTGCTTCTGCAGCCTATCTATGCCGAGGGTAAGAATATCCATCGAAAATTTCCGACACTGCTTTTCCAACTCGCCTTGCAACACGACCTAGAGAATCTTGAGGGAAGCAACTAGCTGTAGTGTCGAGTTTATGTTGTACTCCAATTTCCTAATTTGACGAAATGTTCTCTGAACGGTGAAGCTAAGAGTTTTTTTTAGTTACGTTAAAAATTGTCAGAATTTTTCACATCTAAAATTCTCGAATGTTCGACACTTGGAGTAGCCTGATAAGTGAAAGTGTGTTCGGTAATTAAAAGCTGAAATTGCATGGCGAAAGTGTAACAGAAGCGCGTTAGATTACCTTTTTATTACCCTTCGGAAATCCAAGCGAACAAACAGAAATGTCCACTGAAGACCATAGAAAGTCGAGAGCCATGGAGAAAAAAGTAGAAAGTTTCAAAAAGACAGAGATCAACACAGAGGTGATATTGCGGTGTTCTACGGTAATGCCGCGATTAGCGCGATAGAGCGGAACTATCATTTTGCATGTGTTGAATCGGGTGAAAGATAAATTTCACGCGATGCGCCGCGCGAAATTTCTCCTCGCGGGTAGGCAACCTGTCCTCGTGGTCGATAAACGAAAATGGAACATGAAATTGAAAAATTAGGACGTGAGAACGAAAAAATAGAAATCGTCACCGTTCGCCAGTTTCGAATATTCAAACTACGTACCGTCATGAATTATCGATATGGTACTTCGACGAAATCGTATGTACCGAGTAGAATCTAGTGTAAACGCCGAGCTTGTAACTTGCAACGTGACGTATGTATGAACTGATTTAATAAAATCAAATGTTTCCCGTGACATTTTCAATTTCAAAATTCGAGTTACGTTTTAACTGTTAAAATGATATAAAGAAGTTCTGTAGCTCAAAATATTCATATTCCCGACATCAAAATTCAAAGTAATATTTAGCAACAGTCTATTCTGCTTGAAAAAATTAACCAACATAATTACTTTACTATACAAAAAATACTTTCTCTTGGTTTTGTTAGATTTCAGTAATGGAAGAATTAGGTTAAACGAAAAAGACATCGA
>NW_017127668.1:0-3147 GCF_001263275.1 Habropoda laboriosa | reverse complement strand
ATCACCAATCAGGGTGCTTTTAGGAAAATAGGAGTCTTCGTCGAGGGAAACCGCAGAGACTCCGGCAGAAACATTAACCAACTCGCTGGGGAAACATTTAGCAACTCGCGGGAGAAACACTTTGCAACTCGCGGGAGAAACACCTCTCACTTCGCAGTAGAATTTATATCTTGAATTAGTTGTAGAAAATAGAAGTGCAAAAACCGGCAAAGCTTGAACGATCGAAAGATCAACCGCAAGCCCCTAACAGAAATCCAATTTAGAATTCCACAAAATTCGATAAAATAATTTTTCAAGATTTTCCCAATCGTTTTCCCATGGCGTACGATGAAATATCGCGGGGAGGTTTTAATACAATTGGAAATACGTCCCAGAAATAGTCGCTTTGTCCGAAAATTCGTGTTTAAGCCAACGAACCGAGTGCTGCTGGTAATAGCGTTTCATTTATCTCGAGAACAGAACGGATGCCCTATTCGAAACGATGATCGCTCCATTCATAAGCTCACTGGCTCCGTCCTGGCCCGTGTTACCGTGGTCTGGACCCTCGTAGGACAATCGCGTAAAATTCCAGCCGCGTTAAATCATCCAGTTGAAATGGTAACCGGATTACGCTTCTTAATTATCGGGGGAAATTCCGGGGAATCGAGTTAGAACCTGGCTGGCTGGCTGCCGCTCGTTTCATTTAATATTCCACCGAAGAGATTAGAAGAGGGAGTTTCGCCTCCGTGGAAGTTTTAGCCGTCTCTGTATAGATTCATCAGCTAGTTGGCTGAAATATGCAAGTATAGCCTTGGAATAAGTTTATATCGGCTCGGGTGTTTCGAGATAACTCGCGGAGTTGCCGGTGGATCGTTCTGACTTGGTTGAGACGCGTCGAAGTTTCAACTCGTCTAGAAATTAGTTATCTTTGACGGGTGAAATATGTGCTGGGTTAATTTCAACGAAACACTAACGGCAATTCAGAATAGCCGCGGTGGATAAAAGGTGAAAATTGGCTGGATCAAAGGTATTCTCGAATAGTTACGTCCTGAATCTCTGACAAAATTGCCTCAAGTGGAGACCACTTGAGACGTGTTAAATTAGAAAATTTACACGAAAGTTCCCTTTAAAAGAGGTTTCTCCAGCATTGTTCACTCGAAGATTAACAGAAGATCGAAGCGGGTGTCTTCGATAAAGTGCACTGTACTGTCGAGGTTAGAAAAGTGTATTTAAATTATATTAATAATTTATTAACAAAACTAAATGTTTGCGTCAACTATAAACCACGCTGTTTCCACACTGAATTCTCTCCACACGATCTTTCGTTCCACGCTATCAACTCAGAGTCTCCTCTCTTCCAAATCTTCCCCCCACTGACACTCATTCCACACTTTTGCCTTTTTAAACACACACCCTTTCCCGAAATTCACACTTGTACCACGCGTACACACCACCCTGAATTTTCCCGCAATGGTTAAGCTAACTTAACTCTTTGCGGTCGAACCCCGGAATATTCCTCACAAGGCGTTTTTACCTCCTAAACGCTCTGTGGACCTTTCGCCTGCAGAAACAGGGGGAAAAATAATAATAATATGCACACAGCTTAAACGAACTCGTTCGAATAAAATTTATACGTTTTTTAGACGCGCGCTACCAAAAAATAATTCCGACCAGCAGGACTACTTCCGTGAAGAATTACAATTAACGCGCTTCGCCGATTCCTCGCGGAAAGTGTCTGTTCCCTACCTGGGCTTTTATTGGCCTCGTCCTTTGTTTCTTGAGAAAAGCACTCGCGATCGTACAGTGCTTCTACTATTCTTCCCACGCAAAAGCAACAAAAATATCGATTCATCGTCGTCTAAGCTTCACCGTGTAATACCTAGCTCGACAAACCCATCTCCAAAGTAACCGACGCGATCTTTCTTAGCCAAGGCTCATGCAGAGTGGTTAGCACTTATCACGGTGTTCTCTCGCCGCGATTTAACGATAATGGCGTGTTCCAGTCGCGTCAGGGAACGTATATTCCGCAGGGTGCTCAGCCTCCGCGAGAAGGATGGTCGCGTGGCGACGTCCTGTCGTCGACCACCTCGCAGCTGACAGTCATTGTCCTTACTTATCCCTTAATGGACTCCTTATTTCGCTGCGTCTCGGGATAATCGCGGTGCAGCAGGGGTTGACGAGGGCAGAACTTGCCCGTAATACAGAAACTATACTCTCCAAAGAATTACATGGAAAACTTTTCCCATTTCCAATCAATAATAACGAAATCTAATTGGTTAAAATCTCGATTTTTCCTCTGCTCGACGAATCGAGAATTCTCGTTCGCCCGAAGTTGGAAAGTTTATCGTTGGACAGGGGAAATAGAGAAACTCAGCTAGATTCTACCAGAAAATCTCCACCTACGTTGTTCCCAATTAGATCGAAGCGAAATTTCATTGAACTCCAATTGACTTCTTCGATGTTCACCCTTCGTGAAGTTCGTTTTCCTCCGAGAAACTTGTCCAGAGAAGATAGAGGAAGGATCGACACGATTACACAGACGAGCAGGTGCTTAACGTGAATTGAAAACCATGAAGGGGCATTGATTAACCGTTCTCTCGCGAACGTTATCCAAGCTTCGTTCGACGAATCGAAGGTTGAAGGTCCGACCTGACGAACTTGAGCTATTTCGTAGCTTCTACTTTGCGGTACTTGTCGGAGGACAGGAATTTCGAGTTTCCTACCTCGGACAAGGACGATCCTTGACTCGTTTTGCTTTCGTCTCAAGAACGTCTCTCTCTGGAATTCAGTCTGACAAAAGTGTCGGACGATTTCTCGTTCTTCGACGGATCGTGGTCGGAAAAATTCGCGCGACATCCGGTCGAAAGGCGAGTTGAACGATCGCCGAGTTCAAGTGCGTTTCGTTTTCGTGAGAGAGGAGATGTAATGAAATCGTGGATAGAGCAAGCGGTGGATGGTTTTCGTGGCGGATTCCCTGTGGGCAAGTTGCTCGGTGTGCAAGGATTAAGGATACGAGGCTATGATGACCTCAGCAATGTGGAATTACGTCATAAACTGGGATCTTGTATAGCCACACGCCACGTTTGCCTGCCTCGGACCACGAGTCCTTAATCCTTTGGTCGCTGTGTATGCTGACTTCCAAGGATCCCCGGGTAATTCGCGAAAGGA
>NW_017127667.1:0-1527 GCF_001263275.1 Habropoda laboriosa | reverse complement strand
CTTTGTTACGAGATAATACCACTTCCGAATTTATACCTAAACTCCGCTTTAGAGACTTGAGATTCGAGTTCCTAATTAACGGGCCGAAGTCGACAAAGCGCACGGAGAAATAAACAGTGGTAAACATTGAAATTAGAAGAACGTCCCAGCGCTGTCGCTTCATGTAGAACAACGAGGCCGGAGGAAAGTATCGTAGTAGGAAATGCTACTCTTCTCTACTTAGATTCGTTTGAATTTAGATTTCTTTAGAAAAACGAACCACAAAGTTCTATCTCTCTCCTTCTTTCCACCCTTTCGTACTTATGAGCGAGGGATTTGGGGAGGAAAGTTTTGGCCATTCCACTTTTTGGATGAGATATCTCGATGTCGTTCGGTTCACGCTTTAGATGAGATATGTCGGAGTAGAGTCTCGTTTGGGGGATGTGAAAGGGTTGATATTTGTTAGATCTATCGATTACAGAACTCTCGGAATCTCGTCTGCAAATTGGAAAGTATAATATTTATTGGATCCGCCGCTTCCAAAATTCTAGAATCGGTGGATCTGTTAAATATTACCCCTTTCGTATCTGCAGATGAAATTTCTCAATTCCAAAGTTCTAAAAATTTGAGAATTTTGGAATCGATGGATCTATTAAATAATAACCCTTTAAAAATGAGACTATTCCACAGAAACGTCGAATCGTGATCGAGAGATTATTCCCGAAGAATTTTTCCATCGATCGAAGAAACACTTTGCGTCTGAAACTGACTCACGATTAAACGACATCACCGCCTTGTAATAACGTTAAGTCGACGCGTGTCGCAGCCGGATCAGGCAAGCTTCATTTCCCAGGCGCGACGTGAAAAGCAGCGAGCTTGATAAAACCGGGACGTAGCATCCAGCGCGGCCGAGTATGCAAATTTTAAACGGAGACACGTCGGCTGATGATAGAATATGCGAAGTATAATATATAAGATAATAATAGGGCGAGTCTCCAGGAGGGAGGAGAGAGAGAGAGAGAGAGAGAGAGAGAGAGAGTAGGGTGCATTTCGAAAGTTCCACTGTTTCGGACCGTCCGGTAACGACTTTATGAATAATTGAGCGCACCACTACGCGCTAACGACACAGCGTCCATTCCGAAGCGACGCTTCGTTCGCATTAATTTCCTCCGGTTTCGCCTTCGCCATGCTGGATTTCGCCGGTGTCTTGCATTCGAGAGATGAGTCGCTGGATTATATCCGCGCAACGGTGTCGCCAATCTGACGATTTAATTACGAGGAAATCAAAAGCCCGCGGGAACTGACAAAAGGCCAATCACGCGCTGATTATGCGTGCGAGGGGAGGATGATATTGTTACCACGTGATTTCTCGGATAGCTTATCTTTTCTTTCTTTAATAGCCTTTGAAAGTAGCCTCTGATATTATCTTCTCGGAGTATTTTTTGTTCCGTTGAGTTAGAGTATTCTTTTCCTTAGAGTACTCTGAGGTCTATTGAATTAGAGTACTCTGAGTTCCATTGAGTTACAGTATTTTTTTCTTTAGAATAC
>NW_017127666.1:0-3197 GCF_001263275.1 Habropoda laboriosa | reverse complement strand
AGATAAGGATGAAACGTGAGTCGAGGCAACCAAACGATTTAAATACCAACTTTTTCAATTTTACGTTTTTACTGTCACGCCAAATGTCACAAGAAACAAAAAAAAAATGTAAATGTACGTCACAAAAAACTGTAAAATTAAAAAAGTTGGTATTTAAATCGCTTGGTTGCAGTTGCAGATAATTCTGTCCGCAATAGTACTCTTGCTCAAATTTAATAATTTACTGATTTCTCTATATGATTTCCCCTTTTCGCGATTATAAATAACTAGTTGACGTATATTAAACGACGTATTTTTTCCTTTACGTGGCATTTTCACAACTAATACGTGCGATACGAACAAGGTATATGTAAAATGAAACTAACTCTACGAGGTAGTGCTTACATCTTACTGTATGATGTTTACAAACATTGCTACAAAGTAACGTACTCGGCTCAAGGAGACGGTCAACTACGAAGCGTATAGAATGTCTGTATATTTTTGCGACGTCAAAATTAAACATTATTTCATTTAACATTGATTAACAAGAAAAGTGTATAAATTATGCAAATAACAGTTATGTTCTTATCCTTTAAAATAAGTGTTCTGACTTATTAAAAAACACCGTGTTCATTAATTCCACAAACAATAAAGGTATATGGCAAAAATTTCTCAAGTACCACGGTGTCCGAATATTAATGCGGCCCACTGTACATATATGTTCGCTACACAAAGTACAACGATCCAATATCGTATCCCAGAGTCGAAAACTCTTCGGTGTAGCCTGAACTCGTTCACCGAAAGGCAGGAATACTAGAATCTCGTGGAGAAATTATCACGGAGCCAGATACTCATCCTTAATCGCAGAAACGACGTCATGAGACTCGGCCGAGGGCCGACCTTTGCTCGTAACTTGGTTTTACGAATGTGGGTTGCGGGAGCGGATCGTAGGCGGTGTGCGGTGGCCAATGAAACGCGGGGGAATACCGACGCGGGAACCGTCGATCAATACCGCGGACCTGCTCTGCAGCGCCGCGCTGCCGGTCGGCAAAGATGCGCGCGCGCCGTCAACTGAGCACCCCCCAACACTCGTGAAATCTCCTCGAGAATCTCTTTGCACGTCCCTTCTCGCGATTATTTCACAAAACCTGGTAAGTTCTCTTCCGACACTTTCCTCGAATATGTATTTCTGTGCTTCGTCGTTTCCTGAATCTGTTTCGCTATTTTCAACGGGAATCGAAACATCGACACGATAAACAATTGGTTTGTTCTACCTGAGAAAGGGTTGACGGTCGATAACGGTTGTTTGCATTGAAAGCTACGGCAGATTGTTGCGTTTGATTTCGCGTATTCGATACTGGGTGTTGTTTCGCTTGGATCTCGTGCGTGGGATTAATTGCTATTGGTGGAGATTTGGGTGGGTATTTGTGGGATTATTTCGCGTTGTGTGAGTAGAATGTTTTCGGGAAAATTTTCGAAAGATGGTGCAGTTTCGTTTGCTTTTTAATGCGAACAAATGATAACGATTAGGTTGTTCTTATTGAGAACGTGTTTAGTGATTTATGGATGAATATTTGATGTAATTGAAAAAACGAAGTGATTCTTATATGAGGCAAATCTAACTTTACGATGTATGCGTATATATGTTGTGTAATATAATTAGGTAATTGTTATAGGGTGTTGAGAAAAAGGTAGCTGAAGTTTAAGAGCACCAAATTCTATTTATGTTTGCCATGAAAGGATCGAATCGGAACCACTTCAGTTTCGAATTATAATGACGATAAAAATTGCATAGTTGTTACAAAAAGGTTTCTGTAAATTATTGTAGCACTTCTAAATTTCGATTTACGTCATCCAAATTTCCAATCTGCATTCAATTAACACGGAAAATTTCATACAGATCATTAATTGCTATTTTCCAGATACCTCAAGTGTCGTTTAAAATCATGTATTGGATCCTCCTTCTTTCCATGGCTGTTGCCATTCAAGCATCAGTCTACCTGCCTCCTTCAATTAAGGTAATATTTTCGATGCATTTTTACATTTTATAATTTTTTTATACACTTATTATACAATTTCGAACAAACAATAGGAGGATCAATTATTGACCGACACTCTCCTCCGTGAATTAATCAACCAAATGGGAAATAAACTGGTGGACGCAGCTGATTCCTATCTGGAATACCAAGACAAACCAAAGGAGATTCCTATTGAATTGCCCGCTGATTACGACGGGATCGATACGTTGAACCCTAATCCCAGCATTCGTGATCAAGAGTATCTGCAGCATAGCACGTTGTGGAGCCATCAACGTGTGAACAATAATGATAAAGTGAACGATAGACTGAGAGTCAAGCCTGGAAGTGTAAAGTACTTGAAGGACGAGAAAGAGAACACTTTGCCTGCTTACTGTACACCGCCGAATCCTTGCCCTGTTGGATACACAGGTAACTGACTTGTTTTCAGCTGTAGGTATCGAGTTTTTAATATAATCAAAATTTGTAATTGAAAATAGAGATAAATTGTTGAAAAATATGAATAGCGTTATGAATAATGGAAATTCTATTCAATTTTCCTGTTTTCATAAAGGAATTATAAATGAAGAAACATGTAATAAGAATTACTTTAAAGAAAAATAGAAATGTGTAGTAACATTTTTTTTACATTGATCAGAAAATTCATTTAAGTTATGATTGTACAGAGGAGAACAACTGCATCGTGAATTTCGAGAATACAGCAGCATTCAGTCGAGACTACCAAAGCGCGCAGGATTGCATGTGTGACAAGCAACATATGTTGGATTGTTCCGCTGACTCAACGAACACCAACAGTCTACCAAATATGCAAATGCCTAACTCCAATTTTAACCAAATCGTGGATCTATTTCAAGCAGTAAATAATATTTTCATTATTCCCTATTTAAGTTGAATTACATATTTGAGAATTACTGTAATATCATTCTATCAATTTTTTTATTTTCAGTCAATGACAATATCTTCTTCATATTTGATATATCTAAAACTAAAATAATAGTTAGTGATAAAATTATAAGAAAGATATTGTAATTTTAATTTTTACAGATACTGTAATTAATAGATTATTAATAGAAACAATCGCCATTAACAGTGGATATATTTGTGATAAAAATAGTAAATTTTTAAATTTAAATTACGAAATTTAAAAAATAATAATCATGCATTAAATAATAATAAAATCTT
>NW_017127665.1:0-2443 GCF_001263275.1 Habropoda laboriosa | reverse complement strand
ATAGATAGATAGATAGATAGATAGATAGATAGATAGATAGATAGATAAATAGATAGATAGATAGATAGATAGATAGATAGATTCGTTTTCTCAACATTTCCTAACGTATAAAAGAAATCGTAAAAGAAAAAAATCGTAACCCCTCAAATACTGAAACATCTTAGCATTTGTTTTTTCTTTTTCTTCAAACGGCGATACATGCTACATACGAAAAAAGGAAAAGAAAAAAGGGGGGAAAAAGGAAATACATACGACGTTTCATTTTACGATTCTTTCAATTCGGAATCTTTAATAATGTCGTCCATTAGACCCGTTCGTTATTCGTATAAAAATCTTCTGCTAAATAAAAGTAGAATCGATCGCTTAGCTAAAACTGTGAAACTAAAACGAAACTTTCGAAATTCAGCATTCGGCAAGATTTCCCATCTTGCCGAAATTTCTTTGAATACTTGTTATACGTTATTCTTCGTAATTGATCGATCAGCCCTAAACTTTTCGATACACGCGTAACTTTTTGTTAAACACCAGATGATGACAAATGAAAAATCGATGCATCCTAGAACTTATCGAATGCTCATTTTTCATGCTAGCATGACAAAGGAAAGCTAGTAATACGATGAATGTGTGTGTGTGTGTGTTTTCGCATAAAGTTGGCGTAAAGCTCGGATGCCAGTTCAGAGAACTCAACGTTTAAGTACAAAATACGATAAATATGTATGTATATTACGTATCTAAGGTGGCTGAACGTACGAGAGCCGAAGAACGTTTAACACTGCTAGTACTTTGTCGGTGACTACTTCTACTTTTATCCCCACGCGAGAGCAAACCCTTGGCAGTTTCTCTGAGACTAGCTCTTTGGTTGATACTAACGTGTGTACGGCTACTGCTGTGTGTAAGAGGATGGTGATTCACCACCAGAGATGCAGAGGACTCACCAGATTCCCCATCTTCGTCACCCGTTGTATCTCCGGTTGTATCGCATTCGCTGCTATCCGCTTCGCTCGATTCACTCGGGGTGTCTTGTCCTCCCATTCCTATTTGCATACCCTCTCTCGTTCTGTTTGTTGTCCCTGGCACTGCTTGCGATATACTGCCACCCACTCGATGCATAAACAAGCTAACCTATAACACAACGTTCGATCCAGCCGGAATATACTTCTCCACTGTGTACGATTCCTCGCGTATGTTCGCTTCGATATCATTCACCCAATACCGTTCCCCACCCCACCCCCCTTCACATCGCAAACAATATCGACTAACCTTAAAATCTGCATTATACGCTTTGTGATGTTTATCCTTGTGTGCGTCATCCAAACCCCATTTATCTATACTTAAAACAAGAGTACGTGGCACAGCTCCGAGACTAGCTAGCGATCCAGTTATGGGATTCATGTGCGAGACAACCATTGGTAATTCCATATTTGAACCGTCGCAACTCAATGCCCTTGTTGAACGCTCGACTGGCAACTCTCCGTTATCGTACTCCGGCGTTAAGTAGTCCCGCACGAAAAATGTATTGAACCAAAAATGAAACAACTTCTCCTACGTATGGAGCGAACGGATCGATTAATTATACTTGACGATAAATCACCTAAATCACCAGCACACATCTCGCCGAACGCTTAACACAGAGGAGAGAGAAAATATACCTTTCGTTTCATTTTTGGTCTATTAAAGAAATCCACTCGTATATCTCCTGTCAGCGCTACGCTGTGTTTCAAAGGGATGCTGACTGTGTGCACTCCTTTTCGTATTTCGACTACGTCAGAGCTATATATCCTCTTTTTCGACTCAGATATTACACAATGCAGATCTAAAATAGAAAAACTGTATGTGATCGTATTTTCCATTGATATATGCACCCCGTACTTGATTGTTCTTACATCCTTGACCTCCGTGAAAGATCGGCACTGGATCCAATTGTATTTTCCGTAATAACAACGTAACCGGTTGATAATTCAATTCTTCTTTTACAAGAGTAGCGTAATAATCCACGTACCGCCTCTGAGAAGGAATTGTTACCCCTTTCCTGAATAACCAACAACTTGTATCAAATTATCTGTTACATCTACAAATACAATACAATACAATACAGTCTAATCACCTGTCGTGTGTTCTTTTAGTCCCGTAGTAGTTAAGGGCTTCTGTGGCAGTGGGAAATTGTTTAGTGTGAAGAAGATAGCAACAAATCATTACGCCAGTTCGACCTTTACCCGCTTTACAATGAACTACAGCTACATTTTCGTGATGTCCGGAAAGCCACTCGTGTACATCTTCGCAAAACGGTTTGATTTGATCCAGCATCGGTGGATTATGATCGTCGAACGCGTATGTAGCTACCCTTTGTTTAAATTTTTTAAAATCGTAAGATCTCTCTGAACATCTAAAAGATACGTTTATCTTAAATTTTCCTACATTCTCGATTCCTTATCGAGCAAGAGAA
>NW_017127664.1:0-635 GCF_001263275.1 Habropoda laboriosa | reverse complement strand
GAGAGAGAGAGAGAGAGAGAGAGAGAGAGAGTGGGTGGTGGGAGGGAGGAGAGGGAGAGAAGCGAAAAGGAAATCTCGCCTATAGTTTAAAGGCCAATCCGATCGGTTCTTCGGATTGTCACGCTCGGCCCACCTGTGCGCGGTGGATCGCGTCGGAGAACGGCTGTCCTTCGATATATCTCGCGTTGTTCGGTCTCGACGGTCTCGACGGTGTTGGAGCAGTAAGGGGGTGGGTGGTCGAGGAGGCGGGCGGGCATTCTGCCGCGCGCGCGCCTTTCTCGAGATCGCGATACCACAGTTCCGCGGTGGTACTTGTCTCGCATGTTTCCTTCCGCGACGTTTGAGGAACTCCCTCAAAGAAGGAAGTGTTTAGTGAGAGACGGAAAGGCAAGGAAATGATATTTACCGATAAACTAGTGACCAAGCGACGATACAATCATTAGTAACAATATCGAAGGAATTGGAAGTTCCAACAATCTAGTGGTGCAACGATCGTTCTTCGGGCTTTTACCAATAACAAATTGCTCGATTAGAGAGGCGCGGACAGACATTCTTCGTGAAATCCGCTAACGCGACTTAATATTTTCTACAGAGAGAGAGAGAGAGAGAGAGAGAGAGAGAGAGAGAGAGAGAGA
>NW_017127663.1:0-3321 GCF_001263275.1 Habropoda laboriosa | reverse complement strand
ATACTAATAGTGCTAATAACAAATTTGATTAAAGACGGTTCATAATAAACGTACACGTTACGTACACATGCAGGATATACTCCTTACATAAAAATTTCATCATGACTCAAAATAAATATTACTCTAAGTAAAAGCGTAAATCCGTTGAATACAAAGCGTATGCAATAAATATTAAACAGTTTTCTTTTTCTTTTTTCTTCTTCTTGCTTTTCGATAAACATTGGAATACAAGAAATTTCTCAAGACTTGAAAATCATGTGGATCTCGGTACAAAAACTATAATGAGTGTACAAATTGTACAGTAAAAAACGCATTTAAATATCCTGCACAATGTACCAAGCACATTATGCTTCTGCATCTCTACGAAAATACACGCACGCTCACACACACGCTCGCGCGCACTTCGGCGCTCGATCGAAATTTCGATTCGATGGACGAATCTCGCAGAGACATTAGATGCGCGTACATTTTTTTTTCTTTTCATGGAAATGGAAATTTCGTTTGCGTGCACTACAAATCAACGTCGTGCCACTTTTTACGCTCTCTCCTCTTGTTTTCTTTTTCGTTTGTTTTTCATTTACCTTACACTCGTAACATTCTGCTTCGACAGAATGAAATGAAAATAACAAAAAAAAATTGTGGATTACAACGAATCTGATTTCGAATTAACAAATGTATAAATCAACAGGTTGCAATAAGCGTTAAAGAAACGAGAAAAGTAGCGTGCATATTCGTGAATAACATACAGTCACTTTCGATTACAATTGGTAATCAGTTTGTTGCATTTTGCTAATTAATAGCTCCGACAAATGATAAAAAAAGTAGAGATCGGTTAAACTGATCAATATCAAAAAGTACAGCTGCTAGTTTCGAAAGGACAGTTAAAATAGATAAATAGCGATAAATTAACAACAATTAAAAATACTATAATAAAAATATCAGCAGCAAATGCAATAATAGCACTAATAATTATAAATATAATAATAAGAAGCTGCCAAACTGATTGAATAAAATTGATTTAAAGCCTGTTTATGCTGAGTTCCATAAAAGAAACTATTAAAAAAAAAAATTCTTTTTCTCCAGAAAAACTTTTTCTCCAAAATCACGAAGTACTATCATACAACAATTTAGGAAACAAAAACGAGTTAAAATGCCATTGTACCAGAGACATCGAGAAAACAATGATCAATGTAAAAAATGTAAAATGAAATACAGGTAAAATAATATTTACGTGCAAACGGTCAAATAATACTTCTCTGTCACGAACAAACCATCTTGTTAATCTGAGAATCTACTTGGAGATGGGTCCCTAATTCAGTTATTCTGCTACTCTGTATGGTTTTTTTTTAGATTTCTCAATTCTACAACGTCTACGGTGTTTCTTTCATTCTACTTTGATTATAAACGCTACTATCGCGCACAATAATATTGTCTCTATGGTATGCAATGTAAAGTTCTCGTTTTTCCTTTCGTTTGTTTACCTAAAAAACAGTATACGTTCATTTTATCGTGCATTCCCATTAATACAAAAAAGTCTGTGTCGGTCATTATAGTTACTATATAACCATATGAACCATCCATGCGGAATTATTTGTTATACGTTTACACAATGATACCTAACGTCATACTGGAAAGAAAAAGTATAGATCTAGCTACGAAAAAAGAATACAATTGCTAAAAAAAAATGTAGAAATAAACACATATACAATTAAAACGTACATCTTTCTTAAGAAAGAATAATCAATTAAAAATCAATTAAAAATCAATTCATTATAGATATCATTAAGCGTGCTACTCGCGGGGAATCGATTAGAAGATTCTCCATGAATAAATCTCCAAGCATAGAATGTTTAAACAATTCTGTAACAATGTCGCACGAAATAAAAAATCTTGCACAACAGAAGTATACATTCTATGCTTGCCAGACATCTTTACTAACAATATTGGTAACAGAAAGGCAGAGTTTCCTATAAAATCCTACGATATGGAGCAACTTCGATTCAAGAGAATATGAATATTTAATGCTTTCCAAAAACATCCTGCTCTGCGTCTTTTACCTAAAGCATATTGAAAAAGAATTCTCTTCATAACGAGGACAACCATTTTCATCTTTCATCCTTATTGAATAGGGTCGAATTTTGCAAAAATATTCTTACAAAATGGTACAAGAACGTTTCTGTACCCTTTCTATTCTATTTCTATCGTGAATTACTCGTCAAAGAAAGTATATGTAACGCAGAATTGATTTTCTTTTTTCATACTGTGACTATCGTAAAAAGCAACGTTCGAAAAGCGCAGTTAATTGTTTCTATTCTTTTCTAGTCGTATGAATAGTCCGATGTTGAGCAATAAAAAATTGAAAAGTTCAAAATCCTCGTTTTTCTCAAAACAGCTTGCTCCACATCTTCATCATTTTCTAGAAGAAATCTCTGCCTAAATGAGGACGGTTCGTCTGTTGCATCAGTCGCATTCTACCTCGTCCATTTGCACTAGTGGCGTGTCTTCGAGTGCTTCGTAATTCTCGATCAACTTCCAACTCCTCCAGTTTCATGGTCAGAACGAGCTTTTGTTGAACCGCCAATCGTAGCAACGAGTTCAATGTCTTCCTATCGTCCTCCGCCACGGCTAGTTGACGTTGCAACTCGTCAACCTGTGTCACGTATTCTTCGCAACGTGCGGCGAACACTGCACGTAAACCTGAGGAGAGTGTGGTTAGCAGGTATTAACACCAAATACGAAGGAGCCCATGAAGAGCATGATATTAAATTAAAGAACGAAACATTAGTTGTATAAGAAGAAAAATTATTCTTAAAAATCGTAGTGAGTAATGTAACATCTTCAATGACTAGTTTAAGTATTACAAGATAATAAAAGTACAAGAAATTCTTTGTAAGTTGTAAGTTATTAGTGATTTTCGTTTTTAGTAACAATTTTAGTTTCACATTAGTATTCTTCAACATGTCTCATACGTATTATACTACAGGGTATATCGTTTAACTTTAAACGATGTAATACCTCACGAGGGGTTGAAGTTATCAAAAAAATGTTCTTGCAAAAGTTGTTTGGTATCAAGGGGGTCATTGCGTAATATAAATAATTTTGCAGTAGGTGCAGTGGGCGGGGGAGGGGGATATCAAAGTCAAGTTAATTTTTTTAAATAGAACCCTGTATCTTTGTATTCATAGTATGGTAACGTTTGTTGAGACGAATACAATGACCTAACACATGATATCATTCCATGCAGAGAAAGTCATAAATTAGATCCGGAGTTAGATGAACGCAAGCTGCTAGCGTACGTGGCTGTATCGGCTTGTAGTTATG
>NW_017127662.1:0-2660 GCF_001263275.1 Habropoda laboriosa | reverse complement strand
TGGAGGCACCGATCCCACATTAATTATACCTAATTATACACATATATTGTAATATAGAAAATACTTTATTTTTAATAATGTTCAAGCATCAAGTATAATATAATGCCGTGCAGTTTTGCATGAAGTTATTTTGTGTGGGTACACAAAATTGTGTGGTGTAGGGTTCGATTAACCATCATGGAATTACGCGAATAAAGGCTGTTTCCCTCTTACCACATTCACTATGGACGTCTCGGATCTTGGATTTATTCTGCCGGATTCTGTCGCCGAGATTTATGGAAAGTTTGTTTCATGTGCTCTCGGTGTAATTCGATCGACTGTTTTGCTGAGCGTACATGCCTATTTGGATGTATTTCAGCATACAGTTTTGCTGCTGCATAAATGTCCTCATTACAGTGTCCGAGAATTAGAATCGCATCGACGCATACGCTTGGTGACGTAATTTTTCTCTTAATAATTACACTTGATAATTCACGATAGTCGATCGACAAAGTGATGTCAGACAAACAGACGACTGAAAATGTCCGCTGCCTTATTACTTATATATGTAAAGTGATTTTCGTTGTTTACAAACAGTTATTCTTGCGATCAACCGGTCATTTCGCAACAGACTAACAGTAATGCTTAGAAGTACTTAGTAGGAACGTTAATTCTCGTCTGTTTTAAAACTTTTTCGTCTTTGCGACTTTGGATTACTGAAACTTGTGCAACAAATGCTGAACTTGCTTTTCCTGTACTTTCTAATCCCAATACAAAAATATAGCATTCCATTTAAAAAACCCGAGATGACTTTAGTATGACCTTGAAAAATTGATAGTAAAAATTTTTTTATCACAGTGATATTCTATATAAAGAATCCTATATCTTCTGAACAGATGAATTCTCGAAGCTAAGATTTTATATTTGGAGTCTTTTCACAACCCTCACAATACCCTCCAAGTTTTATCTCAATTGGCCACTAGGGTCATTCGGAACAATAATCATATATTTATCGGTTATAAAGTAAATAAAAAATTAATTCACTAAAGTAAAGCTCTGGAGAGTACACTTATGCATTTCTCGCAAGTGAACACTGCGTCTAACAATAACTGTTGGAGAGCATCCAACTCTCCGAGTGCAGACCTTCTGCAAGTTGCTCACTTAAATGAATAGTAATATTACTAAATATCCAAGAATTGTTTTCAAAATACGAAACAGTTTCGTTCTTTTGAAAGTAGTATATATCGCGAGAGTAGCTGTACGGTCGTGTATTATACAACCGTTTAACTTGCGAACCATGCAGCAATATTCACACATAAAAAACAAGAAAAAGACCTTCATTGATAAGGCGATTCGGTTTGACATCGACATCCAGCAAAGCTGTTTGAAAATTTTTACTTAAAATATTTATACCACAGTTAACCACTAGTATATAAAACTAATAGTACACAGCAATGTTTCTCACATTGTTGTTCTGGTTGGAACCGAATGGCGACAATTTGGATAGAGAAGATACGATTTTCGAGGGTCACAGCCTGCCTTTGTAGTTTGCCGAATGAAGACAAGGACAACGAATAAAAGAGAAGGGTGAAACGAGAGTCGTGGCAACCGAGCGATTTAAATACCAGTGTTTTTATTTTTAACATATCGATGAGATTGTTCTGATTAAAATGAGACCAAACACGATATAATTTGAACATTTACTTATTATATAATTTCATTTTATAATAATCGCTTTGAATGAATTACAAAAACGAATTGCTAGAAAAATATATGAAATATCTGTATACATTGTCCGTAGAATGCGAGCTATGCCTTCACATTTTCCGTCGAATGCATAAGCTGTGTCCAGACAATTTGTAGGTAGAACCTACATTCGGCGGCAAGGTGAAGGGAGGGACTAGATTTTACCGACACTATGAGTAGGAGAACTAGGTTTTGTGGACGATATGGAGGCACGGGTTTTACGAACGTTTTCCGGTATTACGTTTTTATAATTTATCAGAAACTTGTAGCGAAGACATATTTTGATAAAAATTACATATTTCAGCTCAGCAAAATTTTTTCAGTTTCTTTTTATTTTTCACAACTTTTCTATTATATATTTTTGAGCAAAATGACTTTTTAATTCTTTGTGTCAGAAATGTCCGGAGCCGAAAGTAAATTATTCAATTTTTCAATTAGTACTACATAAGTAAATGTGGTCCAAACTATATCATGTTTGATCTCATTTTAATCAGAAAAATCTCACCAATATGTTAAACAAATTTTCAGTTACAAACAAGTAAAATTTAAAAAGTTATATTATTGTATTACGAACTGTCACGTGGTGAACTCTCATCAAAAGAACTACGTCGCACATCGCATTACACACATCGCATGCTTGACACTGACTCCGAGAAAGATAACAGGCATAGCAATAACGTATGCCTAGGCGTAGAAGCAGCTAGGCAACAATGTGAGAAACATAAGCTACCTTCTTGTTCTCTATGCGATACATATTTTTATTGTTTTATATTCTTTCCTATTATAACATCCATTATTACTGTCAAAATTATTATTCCTAATTTAATTTTTTAGAGTAATCTAATTGCAGTAATGTCTCTACAAGTGTCAGCCAGTTTGGATTCTACAAGTGTCAGTATAGATAGTCCTACGCCTAGGTCTGCGTCATTGCTGCG
>NW_017127661.1:0-2969 GCF_001263275.1 Habropoda laboriosa | reverse complement strand
TTACCGCTGCTACGAAACGAGCGAAGGCGAAAAATATGTACAATAGAACTACATGCTAAGAAACCTAAGGGTCGGGCGGCTGACGTACCTGTCGAGGATTAAACACATAGGGTGAACAAGATTTAACAATTTTAAGAACGATTCCACGTGAAAACGTCGACGCAATTTTCTTCTCGAACAAATTTTCAAACAACCACGTTCAACCCTTTCTTCTCAAGGTGTGCCAAAAGAGAAATGAGGTTAATGAAAGCATCCGCAGTTGAGAAAAACTCTTCAGACGCATTGTCCTCGGGAACGTTCATCGGTTACGCCGTTGTTTTTTTTGTCTCTCTCTCTATCAGGACGATATCGACTGCCGATACAAGTTCATTTCGCCATCGCTTCATCCCCTATTAATGTATTCGTCTATTGGTAGCAGGCGAATGTTTAGGGCGTGAGACGACTCGTTCAAAGCCTCCAGCCAAAGCGCGCGCAAGAGAGAGAGAGAGAGAGAGCGGGATGCAAATCGATACAGCAGGCCAGCTACTAATAGCCATGTCGAAAGAAGAGTTTCATTGAAATTTTTATGCGGCATAACGGCCTGCGTCAGGCAGAAACTTCATTATCGACGACTACATCGATGCACGCGAGCGCTCCCGTGTGTGTGTCTACGTGCACACGTCGTTTTTTCAAAGTAATGCAATTTCTCCGTCATGGAATGCAATACCCGACGCGACAAACCAGCATGGCGCTGCGCAAACGAGAATTGCTAATAAATATTAATCCTTCCTCTTTTCTCCATTTTTCCTACTCTCTCCTTCTTCTTCTCCTTTTATTTCGCGAAATTACCTTCGACGTGTATCGGTCGGTACGATACAAACGATAGTCAGGCCGCGGCCGCAACGTTCCACCGTTTAATTCCTCGAAAGCGATTCCCTCTGTCTCTTCTCCGCGTCTGACCATAGACAGACCTGTTCCACTTGGGAGACCTGACCTGTCACGGCTGCAAGCGGTCGAGCACTTCGAACGCGTTTACACTCGACTCTGGTAAATTTGATTAAGCGATTAATTATTCGATTCTCGAGGTTTAATTAAACAGCCGTGTAAGAAGAGGGGGGAGAAGGAGGAGAAGGTAGCCAGCCTTTGTCCTCGCTCCCTTTAATTTCATTCGTCGTCGTCAACGTCAAGATGAAAGGAGAAACGCGACGTACCTTTCCTTTTTCCTCCAACAGAGCCTCTCTTTCGACAACCAGAGGTCTAGAGGTGTAAAAAACGAGCGTGATCGTGAGCAAAGCCAGCGGTTTTTAAGGGTGTCGGCGAGGGTTGCGAGGAACAAATGGGCAGAGTAGGCCTCGTAGAAGGACGTCGCGGTATCTAGGTGAAAACTTAGGTGAAACGGGTTAGGCGAACCGGTCATGAATTTGTATGAAGGTTTAGGCGAAGAGGATCGGATGCCCCTAGGCTACGGGTTCCCGCGCGGATGTTTGAACTGAAATTCCGGCCTTTTACGAGCGTATTCGCGAGAAACCGCTTGGAAAAGGAGGAGAGAGACCGTGAAACGACCAACGCGGTATATATCTGTCCGCGAGGAAATAGAGGGAAAATTGCGCGGAACCCCCCGCGAACGGATCGAATTTAACGGCTGTTTGTGCTTCTGCGGGATATACGATACCTTTTCGAACTATTCCTGGCGAGATTAGGTGGACGATTTGTGATTTGCCGGGTAATAAATGAATTTCAGATCTCTTTGAATAACGGAAAGTCTCCCTTCGCGATTTTTTTACCAAAGTTCACTTTTCACCGTTTCAAACTTCTAGAGTGAATTGAAGGAAGAAAGTGATGGAAAATTAATTTTCCGCAAGTCTTCGATAATACACAAATGCAGAAAAACGAGAGAAATTTTATAGCGACTGTCTAAAGGCTTCGCCAAAAATCGCAAAGAAATTATGTTTCGAATTGAAGAGAAAATGACGGAAAATTATTTTTCCTCGAGTCCTCGATAATACACGAATACAGAAAACCGAAAGAAATTTTACAGCGACGACCAAAATAGGATGAGAAGAAATTACGGAACGAGAGGTACGAACCTGAAATTCCAAGAATCTCAGCTCGAAACGTCAGAATCTTTTCGGAAAATGCAGGATCGGCGAGGAGAGCGCGAGGGGTTGTGCAGCGCGTTATCTCACGGCGGCAGGGTCAGAGCCGAAAGCAGGGAAATTTGGAGGGGTGGTGGCCTCTCAATTATTCGTGGGCATCGATCGGCTGCCTTGGTCGACGCGGGCGTCCCGGCGAGTGTCGCCGGTGTTGTACACGCGGAAAAGCAGTTTGGCAGGGCATGTGTCTCGTGAAAGAAACATCGTCCGCCCCGACGCTCTAATGGCCTGAAAGGAGGAGGTGGGGGTTAATCGCGACTAGGAGGCGAGTAAAGCCGGAATAAACCCGCGTAAAGATTTATGAACGCCCGGTGAAAAGAGGAGATTGCTGATTCGCTGCGCGCGATTTCATCTGTCCGCTCTGGGGATTCGTCTGGCTCGTGATTGTTTTCCAAAGTACGCCGACCGATTGGACGGTGGTTGAAAGAGGAGCTCCAAAGTGAAACACACGCGTACACAGAGCACGTCGGCGATTATGCGACGATACAAAGAGAGAGCGTAGATTGTAGAAAGTTGTGGCTTGCCGAGACGATTCAATTATTTCGCAAGATCGTAATAGAGATGTATAACAGGAGACGGGAACAATGGGAGAACTTTCGACGAACAACATAGAAGAACGGGATTTATCCGTGGAATGGACAAAAAGCTGATGGGGACGAGAGTATTATGAGCGTTAACAAGTCACGGTGAAGAAGCTGGATCGGATATTGTCGGACGTTCGCGGAGAAAGGACCCTCTTCTTTCTTAATTTATCGACTTCCTCCGGCGTGCTCGTTAATTATTTTCACGGGTAAATGTCGCGAGAAACCGTGCCCGCCCTTTCTCTCTCTCTCTCTC
>NW_017127660.1:0-587 GCF_001263275.1 Habropoda laboriosa | reverse complement strand
CTCCCGACAAAGACGTTCTGCAGTACTGCAAACGACAGTTTTCTCTTAATTTTGCATGTTTCCGTCTGTCAAAAATGTTTTAACGAATATAAACTGAAATACTGCTGTTTTCTCGTGACAAAGACGCTTTGCAGTACTGTAAATGGCTGTTTTCTCTTAATTTAGCATGTTTCGCAACTTCAAAAGTGTTTTAACGTATATAAACTGAAATTCTGTTGTTTTCTCGCGACAATGGCGTTTTGCAGTACTGCAAACAGTTGTTTTCTCTTTGTTTTGCATGTTTAGCCACGGGAAATAGGTTTTGACGATTATAAACAGAAATTCTGTTGTTTTCTCCCGACAATGACGTTTTGCCGTACAGCAAACAACAGTTTTCTCTCCATTTTGCATGTATCATCACGTAAAACGTGTCTTAACGAATATAAACTGAAATACCACTGTTTTCACCCGACAAAGACGTTCTGCAGTACTGCAAACAACTGTTTTCTCTTAATTTTGCATGTTTCGCTACGTCAAAAGTGTTCTAACGTATATAAACTGAAATTCTGTTGTTTTCTCGCCTCAAGGGCGTTTTGCAGTACTGCCAT
>NW_017127659.1:0-3100 GCF_001263275.1 Habropoda laboriosa | reverse complement strand
GCAGGGTAAACTCGCCCTGTGTTGCTTGTTAGAGGGACAACAACCACTCGTGCAACGTGTTTATTAGCAAGGTTGTTACTCACAATCACAGCAGGGCGTTTTTTTCTAATTTCTGAACCGACAGAAGGGTCAAACTCTACCCACCAAACTTCACCCCTCTGCATGAGCAATATCCTCGCTCAACGCATTACACCACTCTAGAGCTTCACTCTCTCTTTCTTCATCAGATGCCATTGCCATATAGCCTTCTTCTACACTACGCATTGAATTTTTTGCATAGTCAAAAGACAAGGGAACCGTTTTTGTTTCAGCTACTTGCTTTAAGAACAATTTAAATGCCAGTGCAGCACTGAGTCCGTAACCTTCCAATACTGGAAAGGCTTGATCTCTAAGTTCAGTATCAAGTCTGATATTAAAATTTGTCGTTGCCATAGGATTACCTATTTTACAATTAAATTACTTTTATAAAGCAAATGTACGCTTAATTATATAAATTGTCTAGCGCTCCATACCTCGACTTATCGTTTTTGTTTTTTCTATTTTTACGTGTTGAGCAAGGTATTGATTTGATCTCGTAATTGCTTGTTGAGATTGTTCAACACTGTATTGGCTCTGTTTAATTCCTCGTTCTGTTCGCTGTAAGCTTGATTCTGATTGGTCAAGGCTTCGATCTGCTCGCTCTGTTTTTGATTGATTTCTCTTAGCTCGTTCAAGTGCTGTTCTAACAAGTTCAAAGTGTCGTTGTAGTGATTCATGAAGTCGTTGTTCATCTGTTTGTCCTACTTCTCTAGTTTGAGTAGCATTTGGTCGTTGGTATTCTCGAATGCGTCCGCTTTCTTGCTGTTTCTCGCTATGATCAAGATAGATTTCTTGTCCTGTGTTTCTACTATTTTGACTTTGTGTAAAGCCTGTCTCTCTAAGGGGGTTTGTTCGATCTTGAGATTGATTTCGTATAGTTCCTGCTTCTTCTCTTTGATCTGATAGCCGAGCCATGCTGTTATCCCTAGAAAAATCAGGAATAGCGTCACCAGTACGCCCAAAACTACGCCCTTGAGTGTATTCAAATGCAAAGCTTTTTTGATGTTCGGCTGTTGGTCTTTGATGGTCTGTAGGTTTTCTTCTAAAGTGTTCTCGGTTTGCTTCAAACTTTTTTGTAGTAAGGCGTTGTAACTTGCCATGTGCTGTTTGGTAGCGTTCTCGGCTTGTATCTTGATATTCCTGTCCTGCTCGGCTGTGTTCTTGTGCAAATTGTTGATCAAATTGTCGATTTTCATAAATGATGCCTTCTAATCGTATGTTTCTTCTGCCGTCAGGGTTTTTAATGCTGATTGATCTGTCTGTTTGCCGTGCGATTTCAAAGCCTGCATGTTCTAGAGTATGAATAACGTCTTTTTGGTTTTGTATTGCGCCTGTGCTGATTTGCTCGGCTATGGCTGTGCCAATTTGCTGTTTTATGTCTTTGATGGTCTTAGGTAAATTTTGGCTATTTAGGGTCTTAATGGCTTGGGCTTTGTCAGGGGCGTGTGGGTCTGTCAGTCCATATTCATAGTTTACGGTTTGTTTCCAGTTCTCAACTAGTGGGCGGTCTGCTTGGTCATAATAGGGCTGTAATCGCTTGCCTGTGCTGAGTTCTACATTTGGTATGACAAAGTTGAGTTCTAAGCGGTCTTTATCGGTGTGTTCTACCCATGTGATGTCGTACTGGTCTTTGTCTAGCCCTACAAGGAGGTTTTCTTCAAAGCTTTGCATGATGTCTTGTTTTTGTTGGGTCGTTAGGTTTTTTTCTTCAAAGGAAAGTACGCCTACAGTATAGCGGTTGGTAAATTCAAGATTATCGGCAATGCGTTGGGTTAGTTCAGGGTCGCCACTAAGTAGATATGCTCCTTCCCGATCTCGATCTTTACCCAACAGGTAGTCAATTGTTGCTCCTGCACTACCACCGCCCCTATTGGCAAGAAATTTAACGATCATAGTTATCTAATATCCGTTGCAGTTGGTTTCTAATGCTTGCGAGTTCTGCAAATGCTCTGATTTTTTCAATATCTGATTGTAGTGTGTTTGCTTGTCGGGCAATTTGATTGAGGTTGCCACCAATTCGCCCGAGTCCTGCAAGGAGCTGTGGGTCTGCAACTTTGTATTTGCGTTGTTTATTGGGTTTTGTTTCTAAGCATGTGTTTCTAATCCATGTCGCCAGTTCCGCTCCTTCCATGCGTTCAAGGAGTGCCTGATGTTCTTCTTCGGTCAGGCGTATTTTGATTTCTTTCTGTCTTTTAATAACTGGTTTTTTCATAGCTAGCTTTTTTATGAGAGTAATTTATCAAATAATTGAATTAAGAATTTAGGCTATCGATTCTATGTTTAGCTTGGTTATTTCCTTGATCTGCGGCTTTTTGGTACCATTTTTTTGCAGTATAAATATCTTTAGATACACCTTCCCCAAACTCATATAAAAAACCTAAGTAGAATTGAGAAGTAGGGTTTCCTTGATCTGCGGCTTTCTGGTACCACATTGCAGCCTTAACATAATCTTGAGAGACTCCATAGCCACGAGAATATAGAACTCCCAAATTTAATTGTGCTTCACTATGTCCTTGATCTGCGGCTTTTTGGTACCACATTACAGCCTTAACATAATCCTGAGAAACTCCTTGATTATTGGCATAAAAGTAACCTAGCTTATATTGTGCTCCACTATCTCCTTGATCTGCGGCTTTTTGATACCACATTACAGCCTTAACATAATTTTGAGAGACTCCCTTACCAAATTCATATGCAAGAGCTAAGTTATATTGAGCATTCACATATCCTTGATTAGCTGACTTATCCCACCAAACAATTGCTGTGGTATTACTTTGAGTAACACCTATTCCATTTAAATAAAAAACCCCTAAATTATACTGAGCCTCACAAACCCCTTGATCTGCGGCTTTTTGATACCACATTGCAGCCTTAACATAATCTTGAGAGACTCCCTTACCAGATTCATATGCAAGAGCTAAGTTATATTGAGCAACACTATCTCCCATAGTTGCCAATTTTTTATAGTTTCTAATATTTCTAAATGCAAAAAAATTTCTTTTTAATAAATTTATTACTAAAA
>NW_017127658.1:0-2589 GCF_001263275.1 Habropoda laboriosa | reverse complement strand
TTTTCGATTGAACAGTGCAGAAGATATGCTACGTAATTTGTCTCTTCGCTACGTAATTTGTCGCAGAATGAGTGCCCAACTCGGCTACAGGCAAAACATTGGGCACATTTTCCTCGACATATACCTTCGACTGATAAAAAGGAACATCCTGCAAAGAGATGCCATGTGCGCGTAAAATATAATATAAGAAGCGAAACAACTTGACAGTGTATAAAAATGTCTAGTTCCTCTACATGTTCCAAAATGTTTTGAAATGTTTCATACTTTACAGAACTACTAATTTATTATTTTATAATGTTACTTAATTACTCTCCGTTAACATGATATATCAACCTGATTAAATGTTATATAGCAATGCAAATTTGAAAATAAAATGTTCTGTTTCCAAGCTTGCGCATAACTGTTCAGTTGAGCCAATTTAAATAGTATTTTTCGGACGCATCAAATTCCGTTTTATTTGTATGTCAAGGGGTTAAGTTAACGAAATAAATGCATCTTGAAAATAAGATGATCATTTCCTTCTTTACCGGCATATTACGAAATCTGTGTTTATTTGTTACTCACGCATAGGAGAATATGTTACACGATAAAAATTGTACAAAGTGTCTCAGCTGATGTTGACATCTTGATTTTCTCGCTGTTATCACTCGAAGTGAAAGAATTGGTAACACCAGAATATGCCCCCTTCGACGCCGTTTAAATTCCATCTGAAACATTTTCCGCCATGAGTAATAGTAACGAGAAAATCAAGATGTGAAAATCAGCCGAGACACCCTGTATATGTACTTATTATCTAAGAAAATCTAAATACTGGTACTGTTTAATATTATATCGCATTATTTACTATATGTTTCACTCGATACTTAGGCAAATATTTTTAATTATCCGCTTGATTCCCGAATAATACTTTCGTGGTAATATTTCGAGTGCTACTTTCAAAATAAACCGACGAAGGATAAAATTAAAATTAGATTAACTGTTAGTGAAATAAAGAGAATTTTTCGGGCAAAAAGAAGGTAATGAAAATTGTCAATGGTCCCATCCTCTTCCAAGAAGATAATATCTTTTCTCTTCGGGCGGAAGTAACGCAACGCACTCGACAGATGAAAATAGGAACGAAAGTAGCGAGGAGGGAAAAAGGAGACGAGAGGATCTTGAAACGAGAGCTCGATTATAAGACGTTTTAATTCAGCTTAACTGGGAACAGATACACAATGGGTAAACGGAGCTGGCTGACTATCGTGTCGTAAATTAACACAACAGAGGGAAGGATATAAATTCGTCAATAAACGATTTTAGATTGTGAATTAGTTTACTCGGTCATAAAGCTGCCAAGAACAGCTTTACAACGTAATTTGCAGCAAGATACTGCTTCCTGCAGTTTTATTTTGTCCTTGATCTTTTAACACTCAAAGAATTACAACGAAAAATGAACAAATTTTGTAAAGTATATTACATATTTTTTAATACTTTCAAGCATATTTCCTGTATTTGTAAAGTAAGGTAAACAGGCACTTGTGTCTATTGAAATACGCTTTCCTTTAAATTTAGCAGGTTGCGATGTTTCATTTCGTTCGCGGTTTTCGGGAGAACGCTCGATTTAAACTACCGAATTCATAAATTCATTATTTATAACACGATCGGTGAAGACGCCACGAGATTTTTCACAGAACGTTGCCTCTACGATGCCTCGTCGAGTGCCTAATTTTTCAGCTAACGAAACCCCTTAAATACAAATGAGCTTGGTCGACTGTTTTGTCGGTGACCGGTTGAATAAGAAAGAAAAGGAAAAGAGGAGGACCGGTGAACCAAAGGGAATTTTGTCCATGGACAATGGCAGAGACAAGAGTAACCATGAGCATTCTTGACAGGTGTTGTACTATCGATTGTTATTCCGAGCGTTTCACACACGAGCCCATCATTAATTGTAATGCCGGCCATAGTGTTGCCTTTTAACGCACCTATGCGCGCGCTTACCCATAACAACTTGCACGATAATAAACGCTAAGTCGAATATCGATCAGACCAACCTACGTCGTTCCCAGGCTCATGGAGCAATCATTCGTTATAATTTCAGCTTTCAAAGATTTCTTAACGGACGATTAATTTCGCCCCAACAGTAAGTAACAACGATCCTGTTGATATACTCTACACGTCTCGCCCTTTTTTTCTTATGACTTGTCCTTTATCGCGCATACACTGCCGGTCGAAGGTATTAGGACACCCGGTATGCTCGTACAGAAAGTATTACATATATGATTTAGATAACATTTCTTCGATAAAGTTAGTGTCACATGAGCCGCTCATATGACAAATCGGTTAACTCTGGGAAACGAAAAGTAGAAAAAATTGATGAAATTATATACATTAAGTATTAGGATTACTTAAATTACTTAGCTAAATTCTTATATGCGTTTGGGGCTTCTGAAATAAGTTGTTTATTATTTATTTATTTATTTACAAAAGTAAAAAAACAATAAACTGCAAAGAGACAGATAGATTATACAGAAAAGTCGTAAGAGGCCGGAAATCGCATAGTATTATTTCTAAAAGTAATAAGGGAGGAAGAAAAATTGAGAGAACAGTAAA
>NW_017127657.1:0-2342 GCF_001263275.1 Habropoda laboriosa | reverse complement strand
CGCCATCCACTAAGCGCGTCGCATTGGCTCGCGCCTCGACAACTCGAAGCGAAGATTTATTTTCAAATACAGAACAAGGTCTCAACAGTATTTCCTTTATCCGATACACCCTTAAGTCCTCTGCTGTTCCAACGAGAAAAAACGCGAGACACTCTTAACGTGTATGGTGCGCATTAATGGCACGACGACCCGTTCGTTAGTGGCGTACTGATGGCTAGTTCCGCCATCGCGAAAGGGTTAATATAGATGAAACGGGTACCAATCTGTGTTCAATATTGAAACCCTGAGTAAAAGGGCAAAATAAACTTAACTAGTAAAGTTTAGACAGTACATGCTCTTAGGCATACTCATAGGTATATCTCCTAGTAGATTCCAAGGTAACGGAGATAACGAATAATTCACATCGTTTTTTACATCGAAAATGCCAATCGAGTGAAATTCATTCCGTTTAATAAAAATTCGTTGATCAAACTTAACCTACTCCAAACACATTCAATACCCGTAAACAGCCTAAAGGAAGTCAATATAGGTGAAACTAGAATTAACCGTGTGTGTCCATTGATAGAAGGTTGTAAATTTTCACGTTAGTTCCCAAAAGTTCGACAGTAACATGTCTCGTTTTTCCCTCGGAAAAAGGTGAAATTTCCTTGGAATCGACGTGATCTTAATTTCAAAAATAGCCCCTTTGGAACCGTCCGTGTCATAAATCGCCGCGCCAACAAAGCTTTTAGCCCTTTTCGCACACAAAGACCGCGGGGGTAGGTCAATAACTGGAAACACCGGGTCGAGTCGCGCATCTCAATCCGTAACGACTCCCAAAGCAATAAATATGGAGGACAATGGATATTAATTAGAGTGTATTTTAATAGGGGAACAATTATGAAAGTGGGTCATGCGCAGGTGGGCGGGAAGAGAAGAGCGCGGCGCCATTCATGCCGCAAAAGGGGAAGAATAGCACGTGGCAGTTTTGCACGGTGGCTTCCATTACCTATCGTTAGCAGAGTATAATAGCAGTTCCTTTAATTAGATGTGCAGCGCCATGCTTTTGTTCTCGCAAAAAAGGAGCAGCTCCAGAAGGGTGAGGAAGGGTAATTTCTTTCCTCGTAGTTGTAGCTTTGATGATGAACCGACGTGTCTTACGAGGAGTGCTCAATTTTAGAGGAACATTCAGATGGTCGTACCTTGATTGTTAATTCACCAAAGTACAGGTTTCAGTGCTCACTTTGAACATTTGTCTCGATGGTTCGTCGTGTTTGTAAATGGAAAATATTTACTTCAAAGTACTTCTGGTCTGTTTAACACGTTCAGGACGGTGTGACCCACCGGTGGGTCATTCAAAATGATGGCAAAAAGATGGTGTGATGGATCACCACATTTTCAGATTACATACTGAAAAATTAAGTATTAATGATAATACACACTTCGGTGATGAGAAACGCTGACAATAGTAAATTCGTGAGTTTCGCGTTAAAGATTGATAGTTATTTATTATTTTCTTCACAATTGACTTGAAACGCTTCCTTTTCTGATTTAAATTTTGCATTCGCGTTATTTTTAAAAATTCTCATTAACGTGTACTTAATGAATTAACTTTGTATGAGTAGCTCAGGAAGAAGTATAGATGAGTGTAATTAAAAACTACTGAGCAATTAAACGAAATAGGAAAGAGTATTTCAAGTACCGTGGAGATAAAAGGAGAACTGTACGGATAGCTGCTCGATAAATTCGTATTACAGAAACAAGTAGAACCGTTGTAAGAGCAGAGCGTAGAGTTGGAACATCGATTACGGAGGGTGGTTCCAACATCTCCGCAAACAAGAACATACACACACAGGAGGAACAAAGAAATCGAGCGTGAACAGAGAAGGATAAATGACCGTGGAAAATATGAATCGTCGAAGTGAGAAACAAGAAACAAGGCGAAGGGAAAATAGATAGGAGGCAGCTGAACGAGAAAACATTTGAATAGAGATGTCTCTTCCGTTCATTTCGCCATACTTTCCCCCGGCTGTCTTTCGTAGAATGCCTCGATACCGAGCACCAGTCTCGAAGTAAATTAAGACAGAAGGGATTGAAACTTTAATTGCATGCAACTGGATCCACCCCTGCGAGAGCTCTTCGTCTCTCCCCTTCGATCCCTCGGCGTTTTTCGTTCTTGCTTATGCTGTCTGGAGTGAATCAACTGAATCCTTAGGCCGATCGAAACTCTGAATCTGGAGGGTTGAGAGGAAATGGAAGAATCGAGAGGGTGAAGAGGGGACAGGTAACGAGTGGATGGGGATACAAAGGTGAGAAATAGCGAGATAGATAAGAGGGGAGAATAAGTGGGGGAAAAGGGAAAG
>NW_017127656.1:0-2613 GCF_001263275.1 Habropoda laboriosa | reverse complement strand
AGCGCGTCGCATTGGCTCGAGCCTCAACAACTCGAAGTGAAGATTTACTTTAAAATACAGAACAAGGCCTCGACAACATTCCCTTTATCCACGGGAACGATCGAAAGATCAACCGCAAGCCCTAACAGTGTCTGGTATTAGTAGATAGATTTTTCTAATTTTCACAAAATTCATTTCCACAAATTTGCTCTTTTCCTATTTATCATTCTCAAGAATTGAGAATTTCGAGGTACTTCAAAGGAGTCTGAGATCCTGAGAAAAATCAAATAAATTGAACACTGCTAGATTATCAAAATAAAAGAAAACTCCTGAATTAAAGATCCCTTTAACAAACAAAAAAGATCCCGTATCTACTGTCGCAAAAAGTTCGAAATTTCTGGCGAACACTGTACGATGCGTTAGATTTTGGAGAACCACGATTCGAGACAGCGGAGACAGGTAGAGTGGTCGAGATAAGGATCACCCGAGCAGTTGATCGTAGTAAAAAACGCGGTAGGTAATACGTGATATGAGTTCGTGGGCTAATACGATCGTGTAAATATAGTTGTTGTGCGATATTACATAGTATTACGGAAGTTTACATGGTCGAACTGGTTGTTAATGGTAAAAACGTAGCAAGACGTAATAGGCGTCGTAAGATAATATCGACATGTAAATACACTGTTGTGTGCGAGACATTATATTGTAGTATACAAGTTTATATGGTATAATTGGTGTCGTTAGTGTCGAAAACGTGGCGCTATGTGATACTGGCTATCCGTTAATATCGATCCATTTGCGATATCCAGCAACACTACGGAGGCCACTGAACGCATTTTCACCGTCTAACCTAGCTGTAGGTCTAGAAAAGAAGAAAAACCCAGCCACATGATAGGTAACATTCGTTATCTACTAATAATCGATCCATTAGCAGTATTTTATAATAGCAGAGTTTATAACGTGTACATTTTCTTAATCTGTGTTTTTTAATCGGTGATTCGAGAAAAGGAAGGGAAAAATCGTAATGAGAGGAATTATTCGCTGGTATTATCTCGGTTATGGTGTTTGAATATTTTCTTAATCTAATTTAAGAGAGTTTTAGATATTTCGGGATATTATGAAAAGTGGTTCAGATTTTTTTTGATATAATTTATTCGAGTCCTTAGAGGATTTTAGATCTGTGATATTTTGGGATATTATGAAAAGTGGTTCAGATTTTTTTGATATAATTTACTAGAGATTTTAGGAAACGACTCATCTATGATATTTCAGGATATTATGAGAAGTGGTTGAAATGTTTCCAATCCAATTTATTGGAGTCCTCAAAGGACCTCAGATCTGTGATACTTCAGAATATTATGAAATGTGACTCAAATTTTTTAAATTTAATTTATCAGAGACTTCAGAAGGCAGTTTATCTGTGATCTTTCATAAAAAGTGGTTTAAATTTTCCAATCCAATTTATTAGTCCTCAAAGGACCTCAGATCTACGATATTTCAGAATATTATGAAAAGTGGTTCAAATATTTTTAATACAATTTATCAGAAACTTCTTAAAGCAATTTATCCGTGACATTTCATAAAAGGTGGTCCAAATGCTTCCAGTCCAATTTATTAGAGTCCTCAAAGGACCTCGTATCTACGATATTCCAGAATATAAAAAGTCCTTCAAATTTTCTTAATAAAATTTATCAGAGATCTTAAAAATCGACTCATCGAAAAATAGTTTAAATTTTCCCAATCCAATTTATCAGAGTCCTAAAAGGACCTCAGAGATCTACGATATTTCATAAGATCGAAAAGCGTTTGGAATTTTCTTAATACAATTTATCAGAGACTTCAGATGACAACTTCTGTAAAAAGTGTTTTGAAATTTTCGTAATCTAATTTGTCAGAGCTCTCACAGTAAAACGATAGTGCTACGTGATTCCACTTAACCTCAATATCAACGCTGAACAACAACACATGCTACTCCTCTCCGCAATATCCAAGCCGAAAACTTCAACTCTCGAAAATAACACGAGACAGGATCCTTTATTCACACGTTACTATTACCCCAGATAAAATACTCCACAGTACTGCAACGTATTACACACCCCTACCTGCCTGGATCAACCACAGGACACGTAACATCATACTTCACCTCGAACATCGTCCAACTTCAGAAACCACGGTTTATGGAAACCAGCTCAACGTAGAATTGAAAAAACAGATATTCTATTTTTCTTCTTTGTAAATGTGTAATTTGTATTTTTGGGGGTTGCTAAGGAAAGGACAGTCATCTTCAGTGTTTTTGTGATAACTGTACTAAAGGTAGATGACCAATTTTTCACTAAAGTCTGAATTCAAAAATCAAAAAGATCTGAATTTCAATTTTTCTTCTTTGTAAATGTGTAATTTGTATTTTTGAGGGTTGCTAAGGAAAGGATAATCATCTCAGTTTTCCTAAAATCTTGAATTTTTCATTTACTTTTCAAAGTGAACTCTCAAATTTTACAAATATGTAATTTTTAAATCATCTCAAATTTTTTTATGATAATTATACCAATGGTAGATGACCATTTTTCCACTAAAATCTTGAATTTTCCATTTACATTTCAATGTTAACCCACAAATCCTATAAATATGTAACTT
>NW_017127655.1:0-2270 GCF_001263275.1 Habropoda laboriosa | reverse complement strand
TCTCTCTCTCTCTCTCTCTTTCTCCCTCTCTTCCTTCCCCTCCTGTACAAACACTCTCGTTCCCTCTCTGTCCGTGTACGGCAGGGAGGATACGAGAGGAGAGGGCATAGTCGGTGGAGGCGAAGCAGAGGGAAGCACCGTCGCGCGGGCTGGAACGCCGGGCGCGCAGCACGGTAGAGAAAACGAGAAGGAAAGTAGCGAGTTCGGTCGACGAAGTCTAAAGGTAGGGGGCTGGGGAGGGGGCGGAGGATGCACGGTGGAGCAGAGGGGAATAGCGCGGCAGTAGGCGACTCGGCATTATGTATTTTATAATGATCTCACAACAAAATTGCAATTTGCAGCAGGCGATGTCGCACACCACCCCCTCCTGTCCCACCTTCCTTCTCCTACCAACCACCTCTCGCCACCCCATCCTCTCTCTCACCTCCGTTGCACGCTCGTTTTCTCTGCTTAGTACACTTTCCCTCCTTCCCCACCTGGTTCCTCGTACCCTTTCCCTCATGCCCTCCCGCAGCCGCTCTTTCTCTCTCTTACACCGATCATTTCTCTGTCTATCTATCTGTCTCTCGCTGTCAGCCGTTTCCTCCGTCTTCGTTCTCTCTACCTCCAACGATCTCTCTCCGTTCCTCCAACCGGTCGAGTCTCACGGTCGGTGCACCGGCGCACACCTGCAAACCTTCGCTTACCTCCGATTCAAAAGACCTCCTTTCTTCCAACCTCTACCCTCCCCTCGCCCTCTAGACCGCCACCTTTCCCACCCTGGTCCCGTGCCTTCTCGCCGTCTCTTTCTCCAACGAAAGTCCACAGTATTTTCGTTCCTCGTCTCGCGGCCGCAACTACGAGACACACGGTCCTCCTCCTCCTCCTCCTCTCGCGAATGCAATCTCCCAACTCTCTCTCTCTCTCTCGCTTTTTCTAAACTTCTTTCGTGTAGTGCCCGTCTTTTTACTCTCTCTCTCTTCCTCTATCCAGGTGGGTGTACAGGTTCCTCCTCGTCGCTCTTCTTTTCGGAGCGTCGTTATATACTCGTTTAACTCGGGATGCCACGGGTCAACTATCGCGTGCGTCTAATGGCACGGATTCGAGGAATGTAGTTACTCTTCCGCGTGTCGTCGCGAAGAATATTCCAATTATTCGTTTCATCTCCCGCTTTCTTATTCTCCATTCGAACAAAGTACTTAACTAGACGGCGACGAGTTACTCTTCACTTGTACCCCGAGGATAAATCTCGACGAAAGTGGAGATAATTTCGAGCGAAACCTGGTTCCCGCGATCGAAGCCAACTCTTGTTTACCAGAGATCGGGTTCAAGAGAGACACCCGGTACGTGAGCCTCGGCAAGGCACTTCCCATATTGTTCGCGGTCGAGGAGGAGGGACGCTCGTCGCCAGGGAATGAACGGGAGGCTAAATGAAGGTTGCGAAACAAAAGTGCGTTGTCAGTACGCGTCATTACTGGAACATTTGCATGATGTTAACAGTTTCTCCCGGGTCTAAACAGAGTTTGGCGACGTTAATTACTCCGCGCGTCGCGATTACACCGGCTGCTTGTGATTAATAAACCGTTAATTGCATATTACACGCGCGGACTTGTCGCCCGGTAATTGATTCGCCGTCAAGCCGGATGCGGGGAGAATCGATCGATTGCGTACACCGCTGGTTCGACGAAAATTTTCGCGAACGAATCAACGGAGACCCACTGAAGAAGGGAGAGAGTGTGCTGGTTGCACGGCTACAGGATGTCGGGATAAACTTGGCGTTTTCGGGAAATTACAGCCGCGCGATTTACATCCTTCCGTTCCAGGATACGCTCCCGCGTCTTACCTACCGTCTTAAATATTGAAATTTTTAATGCACCAGAGCTCGCGAGCTTAATTAAAATTTGAACGCAACTACGTGCACGTAACGTGCATCCTGCAGGAGCAGAAATTTCTAGCGGCACGTTAGTGATTTCCTTCGAAGCCTTCAATCTTCCAAAAATTTTCCTTCTATTTTCGAAATTTTTCGAAATCATTTTACACTTTGCACTGCGTTGGTGTCAACCTTAATCTCCACCATACCTCCGTAGGAACATACACTACCGGCCAAATGTTTGGAATCACTGTTCATTGTAAGTTACGGAAAAATTTCTAAAAAGAAGTTAGCAATTTTAAGAATTTTTTAAGGAATTTTTTGTCATTCAAATCAAATGAGGTCAAGTGCTATTGGCTTCCACAACATAAATTTCAGGTTTATAAAGAATTAGTAGCAGATTCAATATTGATGTAAATTG
>NW_017127654.1:0-2583 GCF_001263275.1 Habropoda laboriosa | reverse complement strand
TTCAATGTATCTAAAAAATTCTCAACTTCTCCCTATTCAACCTAGAAATCCTCGACTTTCAACCGTAACGAGGACACGATCGACCGCCTAATTCCCACCTAACGATGTCCTCACGAGATACGCCAAGGAAGACCGTCGCGACGTCTTCGCGGTAAACAGCTCAAAGCGTTAATAAGAGCTGAAACAGTATTAAGGCCGATTATCCACGCAACCTGCTCGGTTACAACTGCGAAATTCATTAAACTGGACCCGTATTAAAGTGTTCCCTCTTATGGCTTATCAGGTCGCCGGATGAGGGAGGTATGAGGGTGAAAAAGAGCCATTCAGCTGTTTGCACTGCGGCTTCATCCACCCTTCCTCTCGTTGCAGTCGATGTTTGCTCGTTGGCTGCAACCACGTAGATGTTCCACGATCATGGATCTAACCCAGACCATCTAGCAGCTTCCGTTCGCCAAGCTTTTTCCACTTTGACCGCATTGTTTCGAAGGAGAGTCGATTGGCTGGTTTAAGAGGACTTTTATTCGATTAGTTGGATGATATCAACAGGTCTTCGATCAAGAGTGTTCGTTTGTGCTTTAGAGACAGGTCGGTTGTGTATTCTTTTTATTGACAGAGCTTTGGACTACTGTAGAATTTTCTATTTCGTAACTTTACTTTCATTTTTTAAGCATTTTTCGAATTTCTTATCTGGCCTGTTATTTTCAGTACAATGATTTGTGAGTTTTTTGTCTATCTCTGATTTTTAAATACATTCTTGTGAATTTTTTCATTCAGAGAGCGTTGAAGTCCTGCAGAATTTTGATTTGATGTGCCATTTTGTATGGACCTGTGATTTTTTGGGGGGTTTCATTGGATTTTTTTGGAGGATATCAAGAAATATCTGATGAACCTGTTTATTTCAAATACCATTTTGTGAATTGTTTTATTTGTAAAGCTTTCAAATAATCTTTCTTCACATCTGTTCTGTTTAAAATTCTGGTTTTACGACATTTTCGAAAGTTTCCCAATTTAAACATATCTTTCTTCTCTATTTTATGTCAAATTCGTAATAGTTTGGTATCGTAGATTACTGATAACGAGTAGAGAAATTTTCTCTTAGTAAACTATGTTCCGTATTCAATGTGTATTTGGTTATTACATCGATAAACACAAAAAGAAGTTTCTTCCTGTTTTTTGGCTTCTCTTGTGCACAGAGGAACTTCTAAAGTTATTCGAAGGATGTTAAACGCAAGGAAAATAAAGGGACCCATCGATGCTGACTCAAGGAAACTGCAAAATGTCAACAGTCTGAGAACTCGATTCCCTGGCGCAAAAATAATACGCCACGTGTTAGATCGAAGGGTGGCGATAAAGTAGACATGAAACTTATGGTGTACCGTAGGATATAGCGTTGCAATTATACGTTACACACGTGTGTGTAATGTTGTAGTAATCGAAGAGGCGTCGTTATCTTTGACTCGTACTACTTGATCCTATAAATTATCAATTTTTCTATCACTTACACTTTCTCAAACTTTTCCATTATTCTTACGTGAAATACAATTTCATTTCTGTATTAAAATTGGATATTTTCATTCATTTTTAAATATTCTAATTGAACGGCTGAGAAAAAGAAGGAAAATATTTCTTTGTGCACAAGAAATCGAAAGAAATGATTCGCAGCTAAACTAATGATTAAAATAAAAATCTTTCTATCGTGAACTTATCTCTCAAGGCGGTAGTAAAAATTCTCAAAGGGCAATTTTAAAATAATTTTCATAAACAAGAGGCTATCGCAGTTGAATTTTACTGAAATATGGAATTTCTTTTTTTCTTCTTTCTCGTTAAACTTTTCTCCGTTAGAAATATCACAATGAGTTTGCAATAGATATCGTAAGAAATAATTTTAACATATCGCATTCCATCTAAATCAAAGAAAGTTGACGAAAATATTATTCCTCCGTGAAAATGAATTTTTCAGTTGAAAGTAGTTACCGAAGTATGTTTAATGAATTCTTCCACTTCTTTCGATACAATAAGACGCTCTATACAAGGGAAAGCGTTTAGATTTCTTGGATAAATGTCCATGTCAACGAACCTTCTCGGTAAATGGTCGATAAACGATTCCGTTTAACAAGCAATCGATGTCAAACTATTGGGAATCTATCGAGTGAAAGCGGATAAAGAAGCGTCTTTTTCCGTTGGTCGTTCGGAAGCGAGAACTTTCTTTACGCGGGAAAAACGCGTCCGTCGGACGCAGAGCGGAAAGAAAAAGGATGTAAGTGAGGAACCACGGTGCGGATAAATCTCTGCCACGAATCGTCGCGATCTTCAGTGTTTCGTTTCGTTTCCAACGATAAGTAACCAGCTATCTCTTGTATTCTTAAAGGTACTCGTTGTATCGTTGAACGTTCGCGAATTTATCATCGGTTAATATGGTGTCGACAGGCTGTGTGATAAATTTTCCAAGGTTGTTCATGCTTTTCACTATTTTTGTCATCTTTCTTGGGAGTTGTTCGAGCGATGAGAGCACCGAGAAGGTTCCTGTGAACTTCCGGTACAGAGAGGATCTCGAGGCTGCCGCCAGTGAACACGGAGGCAAGT
>NW_017127653.1:0-2527 GCF_001263275.1 Habropoda laboriosa | reverse complement strand
AAAACTCAAGTCGTTAAGTCCAATTTTAAAAAAGTCATACTGTTCTAAAGAGTGTCCGAATATTAGTAAGAGTCTTGCTTCGACTGAATTGCATTGGACGTTATCGGAATACTTGTGCGTTATCGTTTGTAACGAATAAAAGATTAACGAAGTATCAAATGCTCTTACTAAGAGAACGAATTAGACTGACTCGTAAGATAGAAAGTCAAGGTTGAAGATATCGAGTAGGTATTATATACAGACGTTCAGCAGAGTCAGTTTGTCATTAACAAGTATTAAATTACAAAAATGGCCATAACTCCGGAATAATATCAAATAGGCCACTTATTTGTACGAGAAACACTCCGTACATACTTTAGCGTTAAGCAACAATTCCGCGTGGAATTTCAAGTAAAATGTATTTTATTACACCGTAAAAATGGATTTAATAAAATACTCGAGAAGAACCTTTCACTTCGAACATATTCTTAGCCGTTTACCACGAATATGGGCGTCTAAGATAAACGACGTATAAAGTCTATCAAAACGAACGACAGGATTAACGGGGATAAATTTCGAAATTATCGATGTTCGAGTTAGAAAGCGCTTTTGTCAGCGAAAAGTTGGCGCGATAGCGGGTGCATTCGAGCAAAAGTTTGCTCAGTAGTCGCAAACGGACGGTTCGGTAGAAACTCACACGTGTTCGAAGATTTCAGGCCTTTCCCTTATTTGCCGACAGCAAATTTCAATTCGCCGTTTCAATTCACGCAGCGCAGTAACTGCTATGCATACGCCATATACGATAAGCCATTACTTGATAAGTATCGGATAAATGTGCAATACAGTTTGCCGTTCTGTTACTCTGGCTCTCCCATCGAACGCATTTTACAACGTACGCGGAAGAATGGCATTTTTCAAGACGTGTTTGCCGCATCGTTTACCTCTTCCTATAAATAATACACATATTTCCGCGGGAGAGAGAAAAGAAAACGCTGGTTTTTTTCACGCGCCACGTATCCGGAAACTGTAAACTATGCGGCGTATGAGAAATGTAAATGGGTACTGCGAATTCAATGAAGCGTAATTCTGAAAGATCGTTGTAAATAATAATAGGAACGTTTCTAGTAGACGTAAGTTGTATTATATGGTGTAACTGTGAGACAGCTTTGATTACTATTATGTTTAGAGCAGCGAACCGACTGTAGAACATAGAAACGTTCTTGTATGAAAAACTCGCAAAGAAGTGAATGATAGTAATGGCGCATTGAAATATTGATACGGGGCCAGAAGGTTCAGCCTTAGAAAGATTTATAGAACGTGTAAGTGCAACTAAAATTGTGTTAACCTGAATAAAAGGTAAAGTGAGATGTAGAATAATGTCGAGGGAATATAATTTCTGTGTAGAGCGGAAAGCTTTCCCTTAAGTCGACCCCTTACGACAGCGAATTTTTTAAGTTTCATAATTTTCATCTGTTCGAAAGCAACTTGGGGCTTGTACGAACATTTCGAACATTTTACATTAAACATTTCTATAAAACAAAATACACTTTCGGAAATGTCCTTAACGCTAGAACGATTAGCTGGGTCAAAATGGGCCCCATTAGGAACTTGAAAAAAAAAGTGAATGTTCGACGCTGATAAGTATCATCGTTCCTAACTTTCCAACTTTATTTTCTGCAGGTATACTTCTATCTGTGAATAATGTATGAATATAATTTTTCTATCATGTTCTAATTACATCAAAATTCACTTTTGAAAGGTCGCTAATGGGTCCACTTTGACCCAGCCGGTCGTTTTGATATTAACACTCAAAGCGTCGCAATATTTACGAGTTTTGTAGAAACATGCACTTTTACAAAATAAAATAACTCTTGTAACGCAGAAAATTTCTATTCAAAAATTTTACAAATATTGAGCCACTTGCTGTTCAAGAGATATAATATTTTTTTCTGCGCAAACATGTAAACACGCATTTAGGCGGGTCCGGCGCTTAAAGTGTTAAAATCAATCCACCTCAACTGCAAATCACCGTAAGTTTCCATGCAAGAATTCATCAGAACCTCCTTAGAAGCTTTGCTACGCGTAAAATGATTCGAGATATCCTAAACGACGCGTTTCGAGGCAAATTGCATCTTGGTTGGAGAAGGTATCATTGCACCCCGGATTTTTCCAATTTTCGCCGATTCCTATCTCTAGAAATCGAGCGCAAAAAGGAAGGGAGAAAATCGTGGCACGGGATCGACGAACACGTCCGCTACGTAGCCGGGTTCTACGGCGGAGAAATTTCTCTGCGTCGTTGCCCATTATCGTATCGAGTATCGACCGCACGCCGCAATTTCTGCCCACCGGGTCACGTCCAGCCGCGAAATCGGTATGCGGAAGAGAAAATATCGATGTTTATCGCGATGCGGACGGTCGCCGTCGGTGCCCCGACGCGAACCTAATCTCCCGACGCTGCGCTCCTCTAACGGTCGTGCCGAGCCATGGATCAGGCGTTTCTTCGTTTTTCGGCACTCCGTGGAACCGTGGACGCCCGCCGCGGGGGAGA
>NW_017127652.1:0-2489 GCF_001263275.1 Habropoda laboriosa | reverse complement strand
TTAACACTAGAACTACCGACGATTGACATATACCTACTTCTACCGGAGGGGTCAAAATGACTTGTTTCTTAAATTACTAAGACATTTAAGAAAAGACAGCAATTTTTACGGTTTTATATATTTTTTTACTTTTATGAACAAAAATTGAATATAATCTGAATAATAATAGTAATATAATAGCAATAATTTATTAAATAATTATGCATAAAAATCAAAGACATTTTTTGCAAGTTATAGTTGTTTTAGCAGAACATTTACCACAGACTCGTTTATGGCATGTACCACAAATATTGTTCGTTTTATTATTAGTACACTGTGCGATTTGACACCGTTTACGTTTCATCGAAATATGTGTCTGGTTTTGTGACGATGTAGATGATGATATTCCTTCTGCTTGAACTGTAGATCGACCGGTTAGTTCTTTGTAGTCAATTGCAAGCTCTTCGGATAACTGGAATAAAAAGTCTTTTCTTGAAATATTTTCTCCTGTTGTCTCTTTATATAATATCCAGGCATTTATTCCGGCAAGATCTAGGATATTGTAAAACACTTGTAATGGCCATCTTCGAGATCCAGCTTTCACAGTATATTTCCGAGCCATTTGATCCGTAACATCTACGCCAAATTTGGTATTGTTATAAAATGTAACCGTTTCAGGTAAACGTTTGCCATCTTTTTCAATTTTCACTGACTTATGTTTTGAACTGAGCACTAATACTTTTTTATTAGGTTTACTCTTGTATATGGTCAGAGTACATTTATCTGTTTTATAAAGTACTGTCGAGAAACGAGACACGTTATCCTTTTTTGATTTTGCAAGTTTAGGTAGTTCTCTCTTATTTTGTCTAATGGTGCCAACTAAGGAAGTTCTTTTAGTTAGTAGTTTTGTTGCTAATGGCAAACTTGTAAAGAAATTATCTGTTGTAACTGTTCTCCCGCAACCAATATATGGATCTATAAGTTTTAGGACAACAAATTCACCTAAAGGTACGGATAATCTCATTTCATCTTTTCCTAAGTAGGGAAATGCATTTACAACATATTTACTTTTTACATCCGACGCCAACCAGAATTTTATACCAAACTTATTCGGTTTGTTTGGCATATACTGCGTAAATCTACATCTGGTTTTGGTCGGGAATAATTGCTCATCAACTGTAATGGTAGCACCTGGTTTATAACAAATCTGACTGTTTTCAACGAATTTATTCCATACCTCTGAAACTAATGCAAATTTATCTGTTTGCAATCTTTGGCTTCTTTCATTTTTCTTATCGAACCGAATTAGCCGAAGAATTTCGGCGAATTTATTTCTGCTCATTGTCTCAGAGAAAAATTTCGGACCCCATTTTTCGGACCATAAATATGGAAGTTTTAGGTTTTTTGCTTCGTATGCACCACGAGCATATAAAATTGCTATAAACGCATTCAACTCTGCTAACGATACAGTCCAGTCATGGTTATTCAGAATTCGACGACCTTCTGCTTCAGTGCAAGTTTTTATATGTCTCATAACACTATTGCAAAGTATCAGAGAAAATGCTGTTTTTACACTACCTTTCATGATATGTCGTTTCGCGTATGCCGTTGGACCTGGCATTTCTTTGAAAATGTTGTGTACTGGTAATCTTCCTGGTGTTGAACCCTCTTGTAGTTTTTTCCACATAGTGCCGTCAACAGATATTTCTGATTCTTGATCGATTACAGACATTTCAACATCCTGATCACTTTCACTTTCAGAATTAGAAAAAGCTTGGATATTTTTACTTTTTCTACGCAAACGTCGAAGTACTTCATCTTCACTGTCAGTATCGGATGACTCGCTTGGACTTTCGTTGTTTGATGGAAGGTATTCACTTGTACTTCCAACTAGATCACTTTCATCGTACTCTGTATCGGAACAATTTTGTTCCAAATTATTTATTTCTTTCAATAATTTACTCCTTTGTGCAATTTTTCCCATTGTTTCTTTCGAAGTAATTTTATGGGTTCTAATATTTCAGCAGTTTGCGATATGATTTGCACAAACATATACTTCTAAAACTTTACAGAATATAGTTGTATAGCGAATATAGTTTGTTTCTGATAGACGACTGAGTTGTATATGGCAGCGTTTCTGATGATCGACTGAAAGTAATCTGACCTCTGATCCATCTGAACGTGACCTTGACTGAAGTAAATACTGCAAGTAATGGCCAAGCGTAAACAGTAGGGGGGTCAAAATGACTCATCTCGGTATATGTAGGTATACTGCATACAAATTTACAACAAAATGATAAAAAAAAGAAAACCGTTTTACAGAATTAATTATTTGTATATCTTAGAAAAAGTCGTGCAAAATTTCCAGAAACAAAATGTACCTGAAATGAGTTATAATTATAAGAAATGTCAAACAAGTCATTTTGACCCCCTTGGTAGTTCTAGTGTTAAATCAACCATTGAAAATTTATTCATTAGATAAGATTTTAATTCATTCATTACTTCGATGC
>NW_017127651.1:0-2566 GCF_001263275.1 Habropoda laboriosa | reverse complement strand
CCGACGACGGCTCGTCCGCCGTCTTTATACGCGACGATGACGCACGCCCGGCCGTTAATCCAAAAGTCCCGGATCGCACGCGTCACCGAGGCGGCACTTCAAAGTGCCGAGCCGATCACTCGCGTGACAGCACAACAGTCCGATAATTTTCGTAGGGCACCAATGTGGTGCCACCGGACGGCACAGTGTTAACTATGCCTTGGAAATTGAAAAGAGAATAAACGATACATCACACGTTACAAGTCCAACGTTTGAAATGAAAAGTGTGCTTGAATTGCTTGAACGTGGCAAAGGATGAAATTCAAGAATTCCTGAAATTTATGAAACATTCGTCCGAAATTCTGTGCAAGTACTTTATTATTTACACTGCACAAAATAACGTACTCTAAAGTGGCTCTGTTCTCCAGAGAAAACAGGTTTGTTATAAAAGTTTACAGAGGGAACAGTTTGGAATAAAAGGAGCACTACCGGCCATTTCCGCAGCTCTCTGAATTTTATTCGGTAATCGTCTGGTTGAACTGCTCCATTCATAGCAAAATTTGCTGCACTATGATTCACCGAAAGCTATCCAGGATGTAACATGCATTTCATTCGACGTACACACCTACAATTTCCTATTATCGTGCACCTTGTTGCGCCCAAATATACTTGCACTGCTTTAGTTTCGATCTTTCCTCTTTAACCCCTTGATTTATCATTTTTTTTTTTGCTGACTATACAGTTCTATTCGTAACTATTAGGACCGCTCGTTGCATGTGTAAGCAAATTTAAACAGTCATTACGAAATTTCCAAGATCTGGAAAGAATGATTCAGTCTGGAATTTCGGTAGGACAACGAATATACCGGGTGTCCCAATTTTTTTCGACCAAACTTCGTCAGTGTGTTCTATAGGCACAAATAAGAAACAAATGTTATGTATACATAGGTCGTTTGAGGCTTTATTAAAAAATTATAGCGAAAATACGAAATGCGAAGGTAAAGTTGACGGACCTGCGGTTACTATGATATAACACAAGAATGTCACTGGCGGAAGTTACGTTCAACAACTTCAACGACCTCAAATCGTAAATGCAGCTTGCATAAGCAGACTATATAGATGTACATAACACTGATCTACTCTGATTTTGTATCGTAATAACCGCACACCCGTTATAATCCCCTTCGTAATTCGTATTATTGTTACAACTTTTTAATAAAGCTTCAAACGACCTATGTTCATATGACATTTTTTTCTTATGTGTACCCATAGAACGTACTGACAAAGTTTTATTACAAATTTATCCAATTAATCAGCGGATTAAGTATAAACTATACGTACAACATTTTATCAACTTTAGTAATAATATTTTGTTCGTGCAATACTGTATATTAGTTTGCTCTGTTAGAGTGTGACAGAAAAGCGTACATATCAAAATTATGGAACAAGTTGAAATGTTTGAATCTTTTATAACAACGAGTTGGAACAGTTTTTTAGAGACTTTCAAACACTGATTTGTTATTTCACTTCTAAACGTCAAATTTCATTCTTTTTTTATAGATATCTCTAAAATGTGACGAACTGATTAAAAACTGTCTTTCCTTCGGGAAACCAGTAATATTTACCAACGAAATATTTCAGAAATAAATTCCAAATTATTTCGAATTATCAATTACAACAAAAACAATCGAACAAAGCGAATAAACACAAAGGTGTACCTTTTCTTCGAAATATCACCTGAGATATCAATATTACAATAAAGTTCTTCCATTCAGGAAGGAGCGAACGAAACGCGTTTGACAGAAAGTTTCGTCACACTTTTACGAACTATGCAATTTCGCGACTGACAGAATTTTCCAATCTTCCGAAGTTGCTCGATCCCCTTCGAGTCTCGATAGCTTCCAGGAATCGAACTATAGTTCGATACCACTCACCAACGAAAATTCGTTACTGTTAAACTTTTCACGCGACATAACCTACAAATTTTCCTAAAAAGAAGAGAGAAAAAAGAAAAGAAAATTACCTAATTACGTTAAAACTTTTATTCGAAGAATCGGAAAGATTGGCCAACGTTGAATAAGATAAAAGATGCAGTTGAAAAACGAGAAGTTGATTTTCGAAAGTCAGTTATCCGATTAAATCTATTTCTGCTTCGTTTAATAAGTTACGAAATTACGAATTATTTCATACAATTTTATTTGGGGAATCGAAAAGATTATCGAACGTTGTATGAAATAAAAATTGTTGAACCGTGTGAATGTTTAATTATTACCGAGTGAGCGAAAAAAAAAAAACACCTGTTGTACGTGTCTTTCAGAGATTGAGCAGTTCACAGGCAATTTAGTTCATTAAGCGTCGATATTTCATTTCTGGAGCACATTCAGAAAGGAGATGCATTTACTTTACGTGGGAATTTAACAGAAACGTGGTAAAAAGTCTCCCTTTTGTTTCACATAATGAAATGTAATTTAGTGCACTAGCTAGAATACATAATTGAGATTCTGCCGAATAATTTTAACGATACAGTAATAGATACTTTTATTACAATTAATACTGTTGGCATGCAAAAATCGAGATTTTTATTAACA
>NW_017127650.1:0-2377 GCF_001263275.1 Habropoda laboriosa | reverse complement strand
GTAAAAATCACTTAAAAACAGAATACAACTTTTATTTAGGCATCGATATTTTCTTGATCCGTATAATAAAAAATAAGCTTTTGTCGTACGGAACACCAGCGTAAACGTTAAACGCCTTAGAACTCCGGTAATACCGAAGAAAAAAGAATCTCTGCAAGAATAGTGCAGTCAACTAACAGTATAAGCGAGATTTAGCTTCGGTCGGTACTGCAGGACTCTTCCCTAACGTTTGTTTACTATTGCGTAACTCTTGCCTCCGCAAAGATCTTCACAAAGGAAACCGGTGTATAAAGTGTCGTATTAAAAATTAAAAAAATTCAAATTAAACGAGAGAAAGACCGAAGGATGCACCGTTCTAATACGAATTCCACGAGATAACTTTTGTTTACCATTGCGTAACTCGTCTCTCCTGGCAAAACCTTCGTAAAGAAAAACAGTGCGAAAAGATGTGATATTAAAAATTTAAAAAATTCCAATTAAACAGAAGAAAACCTGAAGGATTCGTCGCTCTGATACGAATTTAACAACCACAAATTCCTCGAGCTAACTTTTAATTGTTATCGCGCAACTCGCGTCTTCTCGATACTCCTCAAAGAAAGGAAGAAAGAGAAAAAAGAAGAGCGTAACGAGTTCTTCTGTCGGCTTTGCCTCTGAAGACTTTTCATTACCCTCTGCGCCTACACTTTCCATCTCTGACGAGGAAAGAAAGAAGAAGAAGAAAAGGAAAGAGAGAACGAGGCGGAAATGTTCGGAATGGAAACGTGAAGTGCAAGAGACACGGCCGTGGATGCCGCCTAATGCAAACGTAACGTAATAATTAGCGGCTGGGCGGCTCGCTAATTAAGGAGAAAGCAGAAGAAATAAAAGCCTGTCTCGACTCAACGACCATGTTTAAACTGATGCTTTTTTTCTCCTTACTCGATATCTATTTAGTTCGAGCTGACACCACTTTTCTTTCGTTTTTGCCGTTGTCCCCGTAATTGGCGTAGAAAAATAAACGTGAAATGGGGAAAATATCGTGTTTCAACGAAGAATGGAAAAATGTTCACCCTTTGATACAGATTTTACGACCAACTCATCGAAAGAAGCTTTTCTCTTCGTTGTTACCTTCGTCATTAACGTGGGAAAAAACATAAAAGGGGAAAATATTGAATTCCATGGAACAATAGCAAAAAAGTTAACTCTGACAGATTTTACAACCAACTCGTCGGAAGAATCGCTCGAGATGAAAAGTATTTTCTTCTCGATAATTTTTTTAAACGAAGAATTGCAAAATAATTATTTCGAGGATAGTCGGAGAAAATTTTCGCGACGTTCAAGATCGCGCTTGGTGTCTCTCTTTTCTACGAACGATACGATTAGCTGGTGGTATTAGCGTCGGTATTAAATCAACGACAAAGATGTCTGTCGAGAGCAAGGGCAGTGCGCACTTCATTCTGAAGACGGAATTCACGATCAGAGCGGTGTTCTCGATCAACCTGCGTGATTTACGTCGCACGAGAACAATAAGCGTTGGAACAATCTGTCTCGCTCGAAAGAGCATTCAGGATGAGCCTTAACGGTGAAAGCCGGACCGGAAGGATCGACGATCCGTGACCACCAGCACGACAATGCAAACGGTATCTAAACCTTTTCCTTGCAGAAAATCCCACTCGTACATGACATAACCATCCTGAAAGAAGAACACCCGTTCAATCCTCACGACTGACGAATACCGAGTGTTGAAAAATTTCTCCGTCATTTTTCGCTGCGCGGTGTGATTTTGTTGCCAATTCAACTGTATTTCGTTCGGCGAATTTAAATATCCATTGTTTCAGGATAAGGAAGAAATGAAACTGAAGAATAAAATTTCTTAGAATCAGGAATTTTTTGCCAAATAAGATCGCATGTAAGAAAGCTGCAATTTCAAATACTATTTCGGAAAAAGTAAGGCACGAAATTGAAGAATAAACTTTCTTAGAATAAAATAGAAAAGAGTACATTGTTTTTAGAATATTATTTATCACGAGTTTGGCAAAAAATGAAATTTGTCGATCATTTCTCGCGTCGTTGCAAATAAGAAAGTTTAATTATATTTCGTTTCTTTAAGTTTTCAATTTTAAGTACTACTTCAGGAAAGACAACAGCGCGATATTCTATATATCAATTGAGTATATATTAACATTTCTACGTCTATTCTATAAATCAATTAAAAACAATAGATACCTCTACATCTATTCTATATAAACTTTATAAAACAATAGAATACATATATTAAAATATCTGCATCTATTCTATAAATCGTTCGAATAATTTATTAAAATACATTTACCTGTTTTATAATTACTTTATAAATCAATTGAATGTATTTATTAAGGTATATTCATCTATTACTAAC
>NW_017127649.1:0-1853 GCF_001263275.1 Habropoda laboriosa | reverse complement strand
CTACATTTATCAATTGATTCGAATGATAAAAAATTCTCAAAGTCGCTGACTTTTTTCTGGAAACTTTTGTGCAAATTGCAATGCTCAGTGATTCCAAACTTTTGGCCGGTAGTGTATAATAAGCAAATTCACGAGATTCTAAGATTCTAAGTAAAACACTCGACATTACCTTGAGCGCGGCCTCGTCCGCGATATTCGACACTGTCAAACCACAAGTGCGGTCCAGTCCGCAATAATCGATATTTCAAAACAGAGTGCGATCACCATCGCGACATTAATCAGTTGGCACATACGTACAATAATCACCAACGCCAACCCGACCTTCCAACAATCACGAAGCGCGGGAAGCTGCGTTAACAAGCACTATACTGTTGGAACCTTTTGGTGCACTTCCACCTTACTTTAATACTTAATTTAAAACCTTAATTTAATCAACCGAATCTTAAAACGATACGGCCAAAATAAGAAATTTTGCAACCGTGGTTAAGAAATTACCGTCAGTCACCCATATTACGCATTAAAATCTGCCGTAGCGAAAGGGTTAACATGGAATTGTTAAGGATTAAGACACAGACAAATGTTTCAAATATATCGCAATGGAAGAACTGTGTAGTTCCGAGTTGACATCGAGCGGCTTTGAACGAGCCGTTCCACGTCAAAATCGCATAGAATTGCGATTATAGATACCGATTCTTTTTCTGGATTTAATGATAACCGAGGATTTATTGACACTGTTTGTTTTTAACTCTGTAAAATTTGAGTTTTCTATCTTGAACGGTTTCCGAGATATTCGATATTAAATTTTGGAAAATTGGACGGACTCTTCCGACATGTCATCACTTTAAGCGTAATATTTATGCGAAAATTATTGTGGCTTCAGAAGTGTTACGTTACGGATAATACAAACTACTCTCAAAATAACATTCTCCTACTTGAACAGTTGCGTGTTAAAGTAATCTCGTAGAACGAAGATACTGAAAGCACATTTCACTAATTATTGGTCTACGATATAGTCATCAGCTGTTTTTGAATAAAGATCATTTAGACTTTTCACATTTACCAAGCAGCGAAAGAGTTCAGAAATTTCACGAATTTCGTAGTTAAATCTCTTTCATCCGCAACGGCCAAGATATGTCCTAAACTAAGAGTTTTCGAAGGAAAGAAACTTCGACATTTTTAACGCTTCTCAGAATCCGAGGCACGGGCAACGCATTCAAGGGAAATTTCGCAGTGTTACCAAACTTTTGTCCACCTGACACACAGTTGATAACAGTCATTATCCCCTCTTTGGAAGAGGCGTGTTCTGGGTGCACAATGGTGTTGCTATCGACCATAGGTCAGTGATTGGTCATTTTGGCTAGAGAGAAATAACTATGGCGCTCCTTGCCTCTTGGCACTCTTCGATGAAACAGTCCTTGACAAAATAATTTCAGTTTCGATTTTATGAGGAACGATTCTCAAGAAAGCAACAGGCTTCACATTATATCTGTTGCGTCCAAGATACCGCAATTCCATTGGAATTTTGCGGGGTCGTAAATCCCGCTTGCGCTCGGTCGATCTCACAGAGAGAGAAGGAGAGTTCTATAGAAAGAGACTTATTGTGAGTTGCAAATTGGTGTTCGTTCAATCCATAAACGTGATATAATCGGAACGGTTTATGATACTTAAACCCTCACAAATTCCTTTAATTTACGCTATAGCTTATACTTGAACTCCGCATAATTATCCACAGAAACTGTTCGACCGTACCGAGGACTCGAATAATGGAGCCCTACCATATTCACAAATACTATATTTTCCGTAAATTGGTCTCTCTCCTCGCCATCAGCAAATTGTTTTATTACCTTAGAAAG
>NW_017127648.1:0-2277 GCF_001263275.1 Habropoda laboriosa | reverse complement strand
ATAAAATAGTGCAAAATTTCGCACTAGAGTCCACCATTAGAAAGCGTGGACTCAAAACTTAGCCGATTAAGCGTATCGGTCGTACAGGTAGCGACCCGATTACGCGTAATCGCTTCGTCGAACTAGTCAGTCGGTCGGTCGGCGGCACTCCTCCTCCTTCCAGTTCTCCTCTGCTCATATGTAATTTACATAAATCAAGAGTAAAAAATAATCAAAAATGGCATTTCCGTAAAAGTAACACCTAGTATTCATAGAGCTTATAGAAAGTTTTTGAATGCTTTTTAGGGAAATTAGAAAAAAAATGGCTATCGTGCAATTAAAAGTTCCGTTTAAGGACTATTTTAGTCGCCCCCACTCCGGGGGCTTTGTTCTTACCTTTCTAAATCTAATGGACTTAGGTAATCAGAGGGGAAAATAACCTAAAGGTTAATTTCCATAAAAAAACGCCCTACTGGAGAGCGTTTCTTTATATTGTATTAATTAAAGTATTGATAAAATATCAATAGGTTCAGGTTTGATAATCTTAATTTCATTAAGAGAATAAAATTGATCACATACTAAAATTTCATCAATACCTACTAAATTAACCAAGACACTATCAACAGTTCCAGTTATAGAAATTCCATCAGGGAAAATCTCTTTTAGTTTGTTAGGTAAAATTACATCAAACGAAATTTCTTTGCCTAATAAATCTAAGGCTTTAATATCAACACCAGTCATCGTGATCTCCTTTCGATCATTGTGATGAGCTAATTAGTTGGAATCCGACCTCCAGCTAATTAGCGTTAAAAGTTGGGTTATAAACATATCTGCGATATTTAGGTACATAGCTAAATCCGAAACGGGGTGCTTCGTCTTCACCATCTAATTGCTCCTTATCGCCATCAGGTGCAATCATTTCTTGATTTGTAGCATCTTCTTTAAGAACACCCTTTAAAACACCTCCTGTGGCCAGAAAACGCATCTTATGGGTTTGTTTAGTAACTTGACATAACCATTCGCCTTGATCGTCATAAGCGAGCATATCGGACGGTTTAACGCTATATTTAAATGTTTCTAAAATTGCATCATGTAATTTTGATTTATTTTCTTGATCTGTTTTTTTCTTATTTGGCTTAATTGCTTTTACATTAACTTGAGGAAAGTAATCTAAGCGCATAGCTTTAACCCACATTTCTACCCATTCAGTTTGTTTTATATAATCACGAGCAAAATAACTAGATTTAACTAAAAGCATAGCGTGAAAATGAGGGTGTACTTGCATTTTTTCATTTTTCTTTTTAGGACGGGTTATTTCTGTTGTTCTAATAAAACCATCAACTACACTCCTAAATCTTTTGGTTTGTATGAATCGCTGCCAACCCTTATTCATAAGATTCAAAGTATCCTTTAAATCTTTAACATGAGGATTTTTTACAGTCAAAGTTATAAATATCCATCGATGAGAGGGGTATTGTTGAATAACACGATCTATATTTTTATACATCATGGCTCGCATTTTTAATGACCTCCGCCATTGGCATACAGGACAGTGACGCACACGACAAAACCATACTTCCTTTAAAACAAGTTTTGATTCAACAACAGCAAATTTCAAATATCCTGAACAGCCATTAATACGGTCAGCATACTTAGTAAACTCAATATTTCGATTATAAAGAACAGCAATGTCTTCAGCATTAGAACGATGTTGATCCCAAGAAAGATCATTTGGCGAAATTTCAGATAAAAAATTGATTTCTTCATTGAAATCATGGCATGATTGGCTCATTAAAAGCTCGTTATGTTAGTGGAGGTCAGATGCCCTAACTTTACGAGCTTTTTTTATGCTTGTCAATTTAACAGAATTTTAGTTACAAAAAATCAATGAAAGCCTTTATACACAAGGGTTTTAATACAGTCGAATGTATTAAAAAAAAATCAGAGTTATTACTAAAGTATCAAGAGAAGGAAAAATCCTCAAAATCTGCCCTTTTTAACAACAGAAAGCATAAACATTTTTAATTCTCTACTTGTATTAGAACATTGCAGTTTACAAATCCTATCAAACTCTCTTTTAAGAGAATTATTAACTTTAAAGTTAATTGTAGAATCCAGGTTATTAGCATTATCAACAATATTTTCTAATTCAGATTTTCTATTTTTAATGTTAGAAACAAGATCTTGATAAGATGATTCCAAAGAATTGTTCATGATATACCGAGTAATTAATAAGTAATTATTAAATATATACTAAGTAATTACTTTAATAAAAATCAAAAAAATAAAAATTTCTGT
>NW_017127647.1:0-2301 GCF_001263275.1 Habropoda laboriosa | reverse complement strand
TCGGTAAACGGTGGTATATAGATCGGTAAACGGTGGTATATAGATCGGTAAACGGTGGTATATGTCCTCTACAGCCCTTTATTGGCGGTGCTTTCAGGGTGGCTAAAAGCATTTAAAAGCATTTAAAAGCTTTAAAAGCCCATTTTCTTTATGAAAATTGCCCTATGTTTTCGTTTCACTCAAACTTTTTGCCTTCGCTATGCTCAGGAAGGGGCAATTTTTAGCAGATGGCGGATAGGTAAGCAAAAGTTTAAAAGAGCAAAATCAGATAAAAGTTTAAATAAGCAAGCCTACCCTGTAGCTACAAAATCATTCATTGCTACGCAATTTTGATGTTTGTTGCACGGGGGCTTGTTGGGAGACCCAAACCCCAAGATCAAAAGCAAAAATGGCACTTCGCTACGCTCGTGTCTTTTCAAAAACAAAAGCTCATGATAGTAAAAATTTACATGATTTTTAATGCTTAAAAAGCGGTAATCAAGGAGGGGGATGATCGAACTTTTTTTGGGTCGCTCACACTCCGTGAGCTTTGTTAATTTTGTCTAAGAACTATATTTTTAAAACTAAGATCAAAAGCAAAAACATCCCTCAAATATTTCTATGGCAGGATAGGCAATAACCGTTAAATTTCTTAATTTGTCACCCATGTATTTACAGATTAATACTTGAAAACTTAGTCATGACTAAGTTTTTGAAAATAAAAAAGACCAAGAGATAATAAGTTCTCTTGGTCTTTTTTATTAGAATAATGGAACCCAAAGGTATTTAAGACCATCATTGCTAGGAACTCTATCTCTGATAGTTTTTCTTAATCCAGCTGTACAATTTGGTGATGAAAAACCTAGTACAGAGTAAATACTACCATCTTGTAATATATAAGGTGTTTGAAACCAACCTGGTTTTAGATTTAAATTCTCAAAACATTTCCCATTATTCAAATTTCCTAATTGGTCTTTACCTACAATATACAAAGATTTTGTAGCAGAACCATCTGTTTTAATACGCAGTTGGTGGTCTGCATAAGATGATGTTGCAGTAAGTATTAACAGTAAACTAAATAAAACCGTCTTCATTATCTAATTCCAAGCTATAAGTATAAAGTGTTAAATATATATCTAAAATACAAAAAAAAGTGTAATAATTTACATTAATTAATCTATTTTTTATTAAAATAAAGCTAGCTGGACTGGATAGGACGTTATTAAATATTAATCAAAAACCACGCCAAATTCTTCAAGTTTGCTTTGCCATTGGTCTGCGATCTCATCAGTTGTGATTTCTTGTTTAATTCGTTTCATCATGTCTATTGATGATTCATCACCTTGCTTAAATCGAGCTGTTAGCCCATTTGACATGATTAACCCTGTAATCTTGCTTGCTCGATGCTCTAAATCGCTCATATTTGCATTTTCAGGCTGTTTTACGAAGTTTGTAGGAATTGGGCTAGGTTTTTCAGTATGAGGGCTAGAATCGCCTTTTTTTGGCGTTTTATCGTTGTTCTGTTTCTTCTGCTTAAACTTGAACGAGAACCCAGTAATTACTTTCCCTTTTTTATGTTGTTCATAGCTCGCTGTAATGTCTGTATGCTCGTTAATTTGTTTAATTGCTAACTCTAAAACACCTCGTTTAAATATATCCATTCGCTTGTATTCGGTATTTAAAACACCTATACGCTTTCTGAACTCTGATAGTTCTATAATGGGCGTTTTCCCTGTGCTGCGCCAACAAATCAGTAGTTCATACATCCGGACAGCATAAGCACTCGATAAGCTACTGATCTGCTCAATATCATATTTTGTGAATTGTTCCTCAAGTCTTGTGATTAATGGGACGACAGCAGGAGCAAAAACTAGCTGTACCGTAGCTTCATTTTCTGTATATCCAATTTGACTAACCCAACGGCTTGTCATATTTGTAATATTCCCTTTAGCACTTCGTTGTTGGTAACTAAACTGCCTTGCAAATAGATCTTTACAAGCATCTTTGAGAGCTTGATATGCAGTGTGCCTTTCTACTCGAAATTGATTTATATAGCTTTCGGCATGAACTGTTAGAGGGTCATTTGAATTAATTCCTTTACCTGATTCTCTAGCTTCAACGATAGCTAAAAGAATCAAACGTTGTTCTACCAATGCCAAGTTATAACTAGCGTTCATCAGGGCATTATCTTTTACAATTAGATCACTCATAAACCACCTGTATATTTTATTACGTTATAACACATAAAAGTTTTTATGTGTATATAGATCGGTAAACGGTGGTATATAGATCGGTAAACGGTGGTATATAGATCGGTAAACG
>NW_017127646.1:0-2184 GCF_001263275.1 Habropoda laboriosa | reverse complement strand
ATGGCTAGTTCCGCCGTCGCGAAAGGGTTAACGCTTATCGTGCTTTCAACTTTTCAACGAAATGTTCCTGTTCCATTGTTGAACAGGAGAATTAAGCGCCGATGGTGCGGGGGAATATTTGAAAAGAATTTAACTCGTCTCTGTTATTGTACTTTGCAATGATAGTATACCAACTGTAAATCTTTAAATAACAACGTAAATATCGTAGATTAAACGGCCGTTGACATTTGTTACGTTGCATTATTTACCAGAGGACCGACCATCGACCATTCGACTTTCTTCAGCTGCAGAGGTTGAACCAACCACTTGCAAGGATCTTCGAAGATCCTGCGGTATTCTGCAGCCCTGATAGCATTTTCTACGTATATCCCCTCCGGATCACTTTCAGCTCCATGTACAAATCTGCTATCCATCCCTATATTCGAACGTTCTTGAGCCTATTGTCGGATGACGCCAACCCTAACTTCTTCGCGTTGTCCCACGAAGATGTGGGTAGGGCTACCGTATGACCTCTCTATCCCAGGAGAGCAGAAATGATGAGAAGAACTGATAAGGAACTGCTAGCTTGTTGAATATGTTAGGTTAAAGGACACTAGTTCACTTTTTTCTAAGAATTTACCGTCGCTTCTCCGAATATGTAAGCGTTATTAGTTATACTAATTTTGTCAAGTTAAATTCATCAGATAATTTGTAAGTTTTACCCGTTTTGCGTTAAGATGTTCTCCAAAACGATATCAAGCGGTCGATAGGCGAGCAACTCTCCCTACAAAATACGATAAAAGTATAAAGAATATTTCGCGATAAGGATATGTGTAAATCAAACACGTTTTTACAGTTCTGCAATTTAGATAACAGATTTGTGGAATTATGACTATTCGTTTTAATTTCGGTGTATTTTATTTACACTTTATAAGTTGTCAATTCCGAATAACGAGATTCTTCTAAACCGTACAGTAAACAAAAATGTACAAATGCGTTATGAAATTGGATTAAATAAGTGTCGACGATTATCGAAGCGCAAATGTATAATAATTTCGACAACTGATCGAACGTCTGTTTTGTTATTTTCAGAAATACCGAATTGTTTCGTAAACGTTCAATGCGTATGTTTTCGATTGTTGTTGTAAATGATACATTCTGTGTTTCGGGTAACGTGCGCAAAATCCACTTTCGCAATGCAAAAAATAAGCGAAGTTTGTTCACTCAATCTGGCTTCTCAAAGAAAATTCGCAGAATCCTTTTTTCTCCAAATTAAAAAATTTCCTTAAATCTAATTACGTTTCGACGTTTAAAGAGATGTAAATTTAAAGGAAAACGTTACATGCTGGATTTTAAAGAGAAAAAAGCTCGCGTTTCACGGTCAATTGCAGACAATGCTTAGAATTAAGGTAGACAAATCAACATTTAAATTGTACCAGAAGAATTGGAAGAAAAATTTATTCACATAACGCATCCAACTGTCCCGCTATTAATCCTGGATTAAATAATCCCTAAGATTATGCAATCTTGGCGTTTTGTTTGCCAAAGACGCTTCGAGGATTAGTAAGTCTTAAATGACGGGATTATATAATCCAGAAGATTATTTAGAGCGGGATTAGGCGTAAGATAGAAACAGGATAATTAATTTAACATCAATGTACACTGTTGTGTGTCTCATCCATAAGTACAACCAATAAAATCGAGTCGTTACCAGAGTAAATAGGCTGTTCTAAAAAACTGCCAAGGGGATTGTGAAAATACTAATTATCTTATACAAAATAAATTAATTATAATAGAGGATAATTGGATGCATCTTTTTACTGCACTTTTCAATATTTTCCTATTAAATTTCTCTGCGCCTTTCTTTTCACAGAAGTCCGACGATATTTGATCGATTACGGTCGTAAAACATCGTTATAACCCCTAAACGATCATGTGAGACGAATTCAGGCAATTGTCGTGCAATCGAAACGTTAGCAAATCAATCAATTGCGAACCAAAAGGGAATCCTTCGGAATACGAGTCGCTAAATCTTGGGCCAAGAGATAATACAAGCTTGAACGTTGTAAAAATCGAAATTCCCAGGATAATATAGGTAGAATAATATTTAGAATTCGCGTGATATTTCGCTGTTATTCTTATTTTCGAAGATTCACCGTAACTAAAAGAAATGGACAAGAAAAAAGTATACTTGCAAAAAAAAAA
>NW_017127645.1:0-2240 GCF_001263275.1 Habropoda laboriosa | reverse complement strand
CCGTCGTAGACGATAAGATACACATGGGGATACTAGCCTAAGACGTCAAGTGGTCTCCCAATGAAATTTGAGACTTTTGGACGATGAAGTCTTATCTTCCGTATAATGTAAACTTACGATGCAAGACCATGGTAGAGTCAGAACGAATTTCAGTTTGTCGAGTCAGTATTTCAGTGTCACTGCCAGAGCAACCAGCAAAGTTTTCCGCATATTTTATATTTTATAACATCCTACACACGATGGCGAAAAGATCCAGAGATAGTACGTTCAATAGTGACAGTAATGATGAGTTCCAGTTTGACTCTGACGACACAGGTGTCATTAGTTCATCCAGTGGAAGTGAAATCCTTGCAACAAGTAATGCACTCAGGCGCTTCAATGTGGGCAGTGATAGCAGCAGCAATGAAGAGATGAATATTCAGGAAAATGATGGCCGTAGTGATAATGAATGGACGAATGTTACAAATCACGATATCATTCCACAAAAAATACAGTTTAGTTCTGAATCACGAACCCCTGGTTCACAACTACAATCAACTTATAAAGAACCGTTAGATTTCTTCAACTCGTTCTTTACGGAAGAGTTGATCAAGAAAATAGTTGAGGAGACTAATCGGTACGCAAATGATACGATACAAAAAAAACATGTAAAAAAGCGGTCCATATGGCGTACATGGACTAATGTCACACTAAAAGAAATGCGAGCATTTCTCGGGATAATATTGCTTATGGGAACAATGCCACTTCCGAACCTGAAGGATTATTGGAGCACCGACAGGAAATGCAGGATCCCGTACTTTGCCGAAGTATTCAGGAGGGATCGATTTCTACAAGTATTCTGGATGCTTCATACAAATGAAAATACTGAAGGTAGACAAAACATGACAACAAGGACGCAGAAAATTAGCAATTTTTTGGATTACATTGATAGTAGATGTCGAGAAAATTTTGTACCCGGGGTGCAATTATCAGTGGATGAATCCATCGTCAAATTCAAAGGGCGAATAACTTTTATTACGTACAACCCACAGAAACCAACCAAGTGGGGTATCCGTATTTACGTTCTTGCAGACGCCAATATTGGTTATATACAGACTATTTTACCATATTATGGCAGTTTTACTACAGAAAAATTACTTAGACCAGATCTGCCAATAAGTACAAGAATAGTCTTACAACTATACCACAATCTATTGCAATCCAATCCTGGCGCTGTAGGATACCATATCTTCAACGACCGATATTTCACAAGCATTCCCTTGGCAGATGCACTACTAGAACTGAAATGTCATCTGACTGGAACTATCCAGACAAATAGGAAATTTATTCCAGATGAAATAAAGAATCCAAAGATTGCGAAAAATGAGATGGTTGCCTACAGACGGAAAGATTTACTATTATTGGCTTGGAGAGACAAGCGTATAGTGACCATGCTCAGCACCTGTGCTACCTCATCTTCAAAAACCGTCACTAAAAGGTCAAAGAAAGAAGGAGTAACTGATACTGTGAAGCCAGATGTGGTTCTAAATTATAATAAATACATGGGCGGGGTAGACAAAGCAGACCAGTACACAGGCACGTACTGTTTTATGAGAAAGTCCCAAAAATGGTGGCGAAAATTATTTTTTTGGGGATTGGACGTTTCTGTGATAAATTCCTATTTATTGTATCAGGAACATCACAAGAAATACAACATAAAAAAGTTAAGCCATATAGAATTTGTACGTCGCTTGGTAGATCAATTGATTGGAGATTTTCGAGATGGTGATCCCAAGCCTCCTTCGACTTCTGGAACAGCGGAAAGGCTCAACGGCCTTCTACATATTATTCGGCGAAATGAGACAGGAAGAAGCAAAGATTGTGTCGTATGCTCGAATCGGAAGGTAAAACATGGAAGGAGAGAATCGATGTACTATTGTGCTACTTGTTCAGCTAAGCCGACCTTGCACATAGGTGATTGTTTTGAGCGATACCACACAAAGGAAGAATATAAAACGTATAATATGTAAACACGACTACATTTGTTTGTTTATGGTTTTCTTAGATTTCATAAAAAAAGTTATTTGTTAGTAAATTTGTTTGTTTATAATTTTTAGGATTTTTTGAATCATTTATTTGAATAAAGCCTTAATTTGTAAAACGCAAATATGCGACGTGAAAATTTTCTTTACTGCACGCTCCAATACCTGTCGTCCACAGCGACGCTCGCCCGTCGAGCGTCTCCGTCCGCAAAGGGTTAA
>NW_017127644.1:0-2256 GCF_001263275.1 Habropoda laboriosa | reverse complement strand
TGACGTCGAAAAATGATCGATTTGGTGTGGAATGACTTCCCAACAAGGAAAGCAGCTTTAAAGCAGAGTATAAATGTAACTACATACAAAATTAGATCATTTGCCAACTTAAAAAAAATCTTTCCTGAAGAGTCCAAGATTACAAGATTATAATCTCTACTACGAATGGAACTTCCAACCCAGCTGGCTTAACTGACAAAGTCCACCATATAGAATCTTTTCTCTCTCTCATCCCATTTCATCCCTCCTTCCAATAACCAACCTAAATACATCCTTTGCCCGGTAATCGCTGAAGATCGCGTAATGACGTTCGCTTTCTTTTGACTTCTGGAAGCATCCTGTACGACAAGCCGTGGTCGAAAAGGAAGCAGAGATTTCGACTATTCCAGGGAAATCTTCTAAATGCTTCTGAAACGGTGGGCCAGGCTTCTCTCTTTCTCGTCGAACGACGTCTCTATCGCGTTTAAAAGCGTCGTTTCGTTGAATTTTATTTTGTTTTTCGTTCCTTAATTGAAAACGCTTTTTGTCGTTTAGCGATTTTCCGATCCGACGACGTTTCACGCGTTACGAATCGCGCGAAACGAAACAGCCTTTTCTCTTCTTCTCCTCTTTTCTCTACGTTTTTCTTTCTTTTTTTCTTTGGCTCGAGAACGAACGACGTTACGCGGCAAGGAAAAATATTTTCGAGTCGTTTTTGTAAACCGTACGGCTCGTTCGTACGGAGCTTTTATGTGCCGGCGAGTTCCATCCGGGTTTATGGGTTCGCGATACAATTCAATGTGATTTTATGATGTTTGTTCCTTCGGTGCTTCGGTGAATGAGAAGCAAGGGAATATACCGTGGCCGCACTTTACTTCCTTCCTCTGTTTGAACGTTGCGCTGCATTAATGCGTTTGTAGGGAAGGTATTGTCGATATTTTGAATTCTTGGCATTAGAGCCGACCGTGCTGATTTTAAATTAATCGAGATGAATATTGTGCCGCTGGAATATATAAACGTAAATATTTACTCGTGTCTTGACATGTGAAATTTTCTTTTGTAGCTTAATGCTGTGGAACGAGTGAGTCGCTTGTTTATTGTTATATCTTCGCCGTTTACAAACTTCGTGATATGTAACGATTATACAAATACTCTTCGTCATAAAATTTAAATACTCTGTTTCGTGATAATTTCCATAGTGTTTGAACGAGCTTATAAATGTTTTCAAGGTGGTTATAGTATTGCAAGAATGCTAATTATTCGTGAAAAAATTAGTATATTAATATGCAGACTGCGGATTTTTTTATGAATATAATTAAAAAAAAAAATAGAACCTAAATAGGCAATTTTTTTATTCACTAAATATTATAACAGGTATTTGCTTATTATGTGCATTCTGTGTAATTTTCTGCCTTAAAGTTTCCCATAAATGCATAAAAATCCGCAGTCCATCAATATCTAATGAATAATAAAGAAATTCATATGAGAATAATCGAATTTAAGAAATTGTTTAATAATACAGCTTTCGCCGCTGTGATCAGCGTTGACTATTATCACCTTTAGTAAAGAAAGGGTTAAAGAGGCAGGCACATGCATTTCGACGACTTCAATGAAAATTTAATTACCATTGACAATGTTGTTCTTCCTTCGAAATCATTTAAATTACCTATAAAAATTTTCTCACACCATCGAAGAAGATAATTATAATACCACTTCAGAAGATAATTAGGTAGTCTGTTTCACATGGTCCACCCTGTGCAACAGATTATAAATAAACGTCAGAAAAATCAAATTTAGAAAATTGTCGAATAACAGTGACAACAGCACTCGAAGTTAGCTAATTATTCTTACTGTTTATTAAAATAGACGGGAAATAAATCCCATTACTGTACATACGTGAATTACACAATAGGCAATCATACAACGCGTCGATAAATAATTTGACAACGTTATCTCTGAACAAATCAAAATCATGTAAAATAAAAAATCCAAAGCAGTACAGAAAAAATTAGCTACCGTACAAATACAGTTAATCGGATGAATACGAAATGTCATCGAGAATCCAAGTGACCTTATTGGAGCATAGAAGTTAACCAATTCAAGAAGTTCTGGGCTACTTAACACGTTGACTCACGTTTCCTTCGGGGTCCACAAGAAAATTTTCATTACTCTAAGCATAGTATTATATTATGCTTACTATACTTTATTATTTCTTTTTTTTTTTTTAATTTAAAATAATGTCCAGTCAGCTATGATGTTCGAAACTTTTACTTGACG
>NW_017127643.1:0-2211 GCF_001263275.1 Habropoda laboriosa | reverse complement strand
CAAATAATCACAGAACTAATTGGGAAGGAACGATGTATAACTCTATATAACTATTCATGTATAACATCAGACGAATCGCTTCAGACTAGTTTCATGTTAGTATACACTCTATCGTATAATATTATTCTTTTTTATAAATACTTGCAATAATGTTCATAAAGCATCACATGTTCAAGTACTACAAAACTTTTTGCAGAAAGCAATTTTTCTTTAGGATAAACGAGTAAAAAGTAGCGTGGGTTCGAGGAACCTCCCGTTGGGACTCCGCGTGACGGCTCGAGGGTTGGGAATGCTGGGGTTAATAGGCTTCCGGTCGGTAAAGTGTTAACTTCTAAGCGAAACTATGCGATATTATGTATCTCTATAAAATTTACAATCGGTAGGAGAGAAATGAAAATTTACAATTTGTCGTGGAGAAATGTAAACGGTTTCTCTAATTTCCCTCGTGAAACTCGAAATGCGTGAAAATCACGCGCGTAAGCCTAGTGTCGAAGAAACGTCTAGTTTCTTAATTCCACTGTGCGCAGGGACATGTGAACGCCGCGAGTCAGCCCTGTTCTAGCCACGCGTCCAGCATGTGGATTAGTCTAGTATTTCCTGACTCGTCTCGTTCGATCGAGATACAATACATCTATATATACACATTGGGATCGTAGTAGTGAATCGTATACACGGACATAAATCGATATCGTGCGACTTCCCGATGCTTACGCGTTTACTGCGAAATTGATCTCTCGCAAATTGTTCGATTCACGCCAGTCGATCTTCCGATAACCGGACGAAACGTTCCTTGTGTTTCGGAGCTCGCACGCATATCTGCCCGCTCGTTCTAGTTAGTCTTTTCACACGCTCGTTTCGAATTGTTTAATTCTGCTCGACGTCCCATACGTTCTGTGGTAAGTATTCTCAAACGCCAAGTTAAATGAGAAAAGAAAGCTTCTTTTTTTTTTTGAGAAAAGAACTATCCTAACGAATTATCGGACATACGGATTGTTTCAATTAGAGGAAGAAAAGATGAGAAACCGAAAGGAAAATGGAAACGTACGATTCCGAGGGAAGGTACAGAAGGCGAGAAATTCACGTCAGGTGATAGACGAATAGCGAAGAGTAGAAAGACACGAGATGCGGTTTTTTCTTTGTCACCGGTACACGTTCCGAGTAACGTTCACGCCACGGTTCCGTATTTTCGTCCGCACTTTCGAAACTCGTCGAAAATAAGAAAATAACGAACAGTGCGTTGAGTAGAGTAAATGTAATCGGTACAGTGTGGAATAGCTGTTACAATCGGCACAATTGACGCATCGATACGAAGTGATCCGGTGGTAAAAATCTTATCGATGATCGTGCCTTTCTTATCGTATTTACAGGCGTGTCGTCGTAGAGGAGAGTGTGCTAACGGCGATTGATGGAACCGATAAATGAAAAATTGTTGATTAATTTAATAGAGCAAAGGCCCGTTATATGGGATACAAGTTTACATTCGTGCAGAGATAAAAGGTTGAAAGACGCAGAGTGGCAGGAGATATGCGGTTTGTTAGCGGCAAATTTTGAGAATTGGAGTGAAGAGGCCAAGAAAGCATACGGTAAGTATTTGTTATTGTTCCGTGAAATTTGATTGCTTGGAGACAAGTGAACGATGCTTGAAATTGAACGACTTGCGGATTCGTCTTGCCGAAGGGACTGACCCAGCTCGAGATAGAAAATGATCGGCGAATACTATTGCACTCGAAGAGCTTTGAAGGAACAGCAGAGACGCGAAATACAGTGGGTGATGGAATTATTAGAGCCGCGATACGAAAAGTATGGTTTTCTGCAGAAATAAGATCATTTTTAATCAACGATTGTTCACTAAAGATACGCGAAACAGTTAAACTTAGTTTATGTAGTCGTAAAAAATACAGTTAAGAAGTAACGATAAAGTGAGTATTTTGTAGAGCTACCTTTCAATGCAATCACAGCCTTGACTCTTTTTCCGATACGTTGTAAGTAGCAAAAATACTGCAACAGAAATTCAAATGCTCAGTATCTATAAAGCAACGAAACTGTAACAAGTGGTTCTCAAGTTCCGATGTTCATACGACAGATAATATAGCCTAAAGTATTCCCGATTGTATACCTGCAATTTGCAAACACCAACGCTTCTTTAAAAAAAAAAAAAAAAATAACACCAATTCGGTATATAACTAGGTTCTCATCTGGAAAATGAATCGT
>NW_017127642.1:0-2091 GCF_001263275.1 Habropoda laboriosa | reverse complement strand
CTCTATTTTCAAAGCACCGAGTGCACGGCGATCAAATATAAGTCCAATCTACAATTACGAGTATTACGAAGTAACAGGCCAGCTTACTCCTTAACTTTGCTTCGATTTAATCTCGGTAATAGCACACCTAATCAGGTATTCATGAATACTTTCGAGGAACGATCGAAACGACAATGTTCCAACTTACTTTCAACGATGGAAATTCAAAGTTTGCAAAGGTGTCAACTTACGTTTACGTGACTACAGGGATCACGTTCACACGAACGTGTGCTAGCGACCCAATTAAACCGCCGAGAAGCTTGGTAATTCTTTTGTAATCAGCTTATGTCTCGCGTTACACTATATAACTCTTTACGATAATCAAACTTATCAGTCGGCTTATCGATGCTCCCGATGTATCAAGTTTCCCCTGTAAACTTTCCGCCCGAGAGAGCTTTCTGTTTCTGATTTTTCTCTTCGTTTTCCCTTGGTTTTTCGTTAAACATTTTGCAGCGACGAAAGTTTCGCTTTGAAAGAAGGACGAAATTCTGACTGGCGGAAAAGTAGCAGCGGACTCTTTTGAAATTCTGAAAGTTTCTCAGCCGGCGTAAAAATTTGTTTCCTTCGCTCCGAGAAAGTTCATTTCAACCTCCGCGGAAGGTTAATGAAAAAAATCTTTTTTTCATCTTGTTTAATTCCTTGCAAATCCAGACGCAGGAGAGAAAAACAAAAACATCGAAAGCACGTCGCCGAACATCGTGGCACTGTTAATATTCGTCCCAGTGGGAATGTTTAATGTTTGTTCGGTGATTCTGAAATCGATCGATATCGCAGACACGCCCGGTTTTCGCAATTTTCACTGATTACTCGTCGGGATAACTCGGCGAGTCGCGAATTATAAATGCAAATTGTTCTCTCTCTTTCTCTTTTCGTTGAACTTATTAATTATTCGTTGCAACGAATCTATTAACGAATTCTTGTTCGATATTAAATCGTGGATCGTCTCGCTGCTACACATTTCTCATTTTTCCCCGCCATTTTTCCAACCTTCTTTCCTCTTTGAATCTTAAAAAAAAATATATACAAATTCAGTCATTCCCCAATAAATGAGAAAGTTCTTCAACGGTGAAACGGTCGAGAAGTTCTCGAGGAGCTTTCAATTCATCCGCTCGATCGTCGACAATTCGCGACTGTTTCGCGATTTTCTTTTTTTAAACTCTTTAATCTTTCAAAATAATCTTATCCACGATGGCGGAGAAACGGTTCGCCAAGCGGAAAATCGTCGAATCCTTTAAAAGGCTCCTTTATTCTTCCTCCCTTCGACTTTGACATCCTGTTTCTCGAGGAAGACTCTTTAATGAACTCCCTTGAGCGAAGTCAAATATTAAACAACTTTTCGCGATGACAATACGCTCGATAAAATGTGGCCAAGGTACTTCTTAATGGATCTTCGCTTGGTCCTCGCGGAAGTTTCTCTCCTTCGTTTCCGATTCGACGAAGACGCCGGTTAGTTAGAAATCGCGCGTATATTTCACGTGATGCGCGAGGGCTGAACATTTTTGCAGCGTGTTTCCCCTCAATTACCGGGCCCCTTTAAGCCCGGTCTGTGTACACGGGCAATCGGCAAACGGAAGTTTAATCTAAATTCCGCTGACAAGCTAGCCTTTGCACAGGGCTGCTTTGACGGCGTCGCGTACACAACCGACGCTGACTTTCTTTGCAGCCGCGCGAGCAACTGAAATTTTTCGCCTTTTTCGAAAACCCTTTGGATCTTCATTAAACGACTCTTTTTTACTGGTAGCAGGGAAGCCAAAAATACGGTTACCTTTGTGATCGTTTTGAGGGAAAAGTAAATACGTCGCAGAAGTGAGTTGTCTATGTGTTATTTAACAGAGTGCGGTGAGACGCAACAGCTGGTCGAATTTCATGGAGAAATATTATTAGGTCATTTGTAACTCGTCGTAGGTAACTTCGTTGAAATTAAACAGTTTTACTTGGAATAATTTCCGTGGTGTTCGATACACTTTTACCAAGGTACTACAAGAGCACTAATTATGTACAGTGGATTCCGGTTAATTGGGACACATTGGGACCGGACTAATTTGTCCCAAT
>NW_017127641.1:0-2053 GCF_001263275.1 Habropoda laboriosa | reverse complement strand
AATTATTTAATAAAATATCGATATATTAGTATGTGACTTGAAAGTTACACGGGCCCATGGAGGGTTAATTACTATACCGACGTTGTGATCTCGTGCTGCGAGAGAAATCGTCATTTTGTGTCCGAGTCGGAAATGACAGCCTTTCCACGAACCATGTAATGTCACTATGCAACAGTTGTATCGGAAATATTGTGGGATAATTAAAGGAACCACGAAAAAAGCAGTGATTTTCAGTAACTGTATATATTTTAAATATATGAGTATTTAAAGTAAAACTCCCTATAATTAACACGTAGCCGAAACTCGCAGATTCACAGTTTTCGCTGAAATTTTTCTCCGAACTTTGCCCAACCTGCATTTTCTTCGCTTACTGTTCTACAAATTGATGCTTTCTCTCTTTTTAACGCAAATACACACGCTCACTCGACCATTCCTCTTCAATTATTCACGATACAACGATACTAAATAAAGTAGAGTTATAATTATGTGAATGATTAATCTCTCCCTAACCACTTCTTGAAATATTTACAGGCAAACAAACACCACTGTAACGTGCAAAATTTCGTTAATTTCAATACTCCCGCGGTATCTCGTTGTATTCGAAATAAGTATTCTCGGCACAAAAAACAAAATCTGCATATCAAGTGCACGCGTAAAACTCATTCATAAAAGAGAAATACCCTCGTATTCATCTGAAAATATAGCACAAAATATAACGAATACTAAATAAAAAGAAACCGCAATTAAACCTCCCCTTTCCATACATTTCAAATTACCACGTTCCCTCGCTTAATAATATGCGGGGAAAAAGTTCAAAAAAGAAAAGTCGAAAAAAAAACACGATCGAGCCGCAGCGACACTTCCAACCCCCGCCAACGCGGCGAAACGTGGCTTTCTCGAGCCTCGAAAATGCCCGTACCCGCGGCGCGGAATAATAATAATTACGATGAGGTTATAATATCACTACACGCACTTAAACATCGAATTAACCCACGCCAAGTCACCCTAGGCTATATTGAGAGTAATATGCCTATTACACGTCTTTCCTCTGTCCTCCCTCTTCGGCTGTTCTCCTCCTCGCCCGGTAAATTACGCGCGCCCCGTTTTCTCATTAACGTGTGCGTGCACCAGCCATAACCCCCGTCACGCTTCCTCGTACACGCAAGCCGGCCAAAAAGTAAACGACGCGCGTCCGTCGAAAGGACGGGCCGCGAAGCCTCGGTGTAATTAAATTCCTTTGGCCGATTATTTCGTCGATCGGTGGCACGGTGAATTTGCATTTTCAATGAACGTGAACGGCCGTTTCCATCGATCGGGCCCTGTCTACTCGACTGTGTTGCGAGGAATTTCGCAAAATTTCTCCTTTATCGGTGTATCGATTTGTGAACTGAATTCCGGAGAACTTACAGGCACTGTGTAATTATGCAAAACACGTGGAGTCTACAAATGAGTTTAAGATGATCAATTGACCAGAGAATCGAGGTTTCATATCACTGTTTCTAGATCCTCGTTGCCTTACAGTGCTTGAGTACTCAGTAGATGGGAAGTAGTATGTAATAGTTACACGTATACTTGTTACTCGAGAAAATTTTAGCGGTACCCCAAAGAAAATACTACTCGATCGTCGCAATCGAGAAAATTTTAGCCCACAAAAAGGGTGCTATTCCGAAGAAATTCTAACCTAATAATGTCTGTCGATAATTCATCAAAAACACTCAAATCAGACCACCAAAACAGTCCCAAGTTCCGCAATTCCGACCAACCAAACAACCTCCCCGAAAAGTAAAGAAAAATCCTGAAAACCTGCAAGAAAGTGTATCCATGGAGAAGCAACCATCAGCTCCCCATATCCTCCACGAACATCCACAATTCGAAGGTGTCGAAAGATCGCAAGGACGATGAGAAAGTAGGGAAGAAAGGAAGCGCGTGCATCGAGCTCGATCCGCGGCCTGCTATTCGTATCGCGGGGTTCTCTGATCCGCGGTATGGTCGTCGCGCGCATCGAGCGTCGCGCTGATCCAACCCTCCGAAAAAGCAGCCGGCGAGAGGCCGG
>NW_017127640.1:0-2048 GCF_001263275.1 Habropoda laboriosa | reverse complement strand
CAAATAATTTCAATCGCTCATCTCAATTTCTCACTTTTTAATTTTTCTATATTTCAATATTTCATATTTCACTACTTTCCTATCACAGTTCTACTGCAACCTCGCAATTTCTTCTCATTAAACAAATAATTTCAATCGCTCATCTCAATTTCTCCTTAAAAACTAAATTTCAATCGCCCACCTCAGTTTTTCATATCTTCATTTTTCTGTAATTCCATATTTAACAACTTTCCTTTCGCAGTTCTGCTGAAACCTCCAATTTCTCTCTCCCTAAAAACTAAATCTCAATCGCTCGTCTCAATTCCCCATTAACCAAGAAAAATCTGAAAAAGTCCAACAATTTCGATTCCTCGTTGATCAAACAACGTCACCTCCGCAAAATTTCCGCAACGAACAAAAACACCGGTGACGTAAGTGGATAGTTGGTGAAAATCAACCTCCCAGCGAGACACTTGCCATCAATTTCACTTTCTAACAGGGGCAATTAGCCTCTCGCGTCGGAGTCTCGGTCGACACGCCGTTACATCAGCCCAATTAACCAGCCTAATCGCGGCGAAGTATATCGTCACGGTCGGGTTGCGCGTATTATCCACGGAATCGATGTCCGATGTACTGTGCAACGCGGAGGCTATGCCCAACCGGGCGTTTGTTCAGTGGCTCGTGGCCACGGTCAGCCGCACGTGACTGAATTTGCTTTGTCCAACGTGAAAAATACACGCGTCAAGTGGAGCGTGTGCATTCTTCACGTTCGATTCGTATACGTAAGCGATAGACGGTGGTACAGTGAGATATCAACGCGGCACGATCATCTGCCGGCCCGTACTCTTTCTCCAACTAGAACACGCCGTGACGTTGATACGCGCGCCTCGCTCCAGCGAATTCGCGAATCGTTCGGTGAACAGAGTGGTCCACGCTTCGACGCCACGATGACAGGTCGATTTTTATATCACATTACTTTTTGCCACCTATCTCGAAACACGCTATTTCCAACAGTTCAACGCACAGTTTTCCTTTCCTTGGGACGTTCGAATTCCGACGGTTTGTTCATTGGTATTGCAGGTGTTGATTAAGTTGCGGATGAAGTTTCTTCGAGTTCTTTTCATATTTGAGTTACGTGCATGGACCAGTGTTTTTTTTTTTTTTTTTTATGTACAAGCTAGTTTACGTTGGAATTTTTATGAAAGTAGAATTGATAAAAGTCGATTAACAGAGGTCAGACAATTTGTCGGTTTTTTGATGATTATGTTAAGTTAACATCGTGGTCGATTGTGTGTTTACGGTATAACACGTGACACGTGCTCTTTGGTCGTGTTTCGATTGGAGATCGTGTTCGATTTAATTCGTTCTGAGAATTTAATTGGAATTTTCAAATTCTAAAACGCGAATGCAAGTTTGAATTTTGAAATTCGAAACTATGAATTTCGATTGGAATCTTTAAATATAAATTTCAACTTTATCTTTCGTCAGTCTGCTGAATTTTTACGACACCGTCATAATTCGAAATTCGTTATCGCTTTGTTCGCATCGGTTCGAAGCCTCGGATCACTGAAATCTCATTTGATGGATCCGAGGATAAGGTAGATTTAAAGTTGATCAGATGAGATAAATCGAGCCTCTTTCGCGTGTCATTATCTTACAATTGCGAAAAAGAAGAGAACAGAATCCCGTCAGACTAACTCGGAATTATATCGACTGACCTCTAACCTACATTAGAAAATAATTATTCACGTGTCACTCACGAGACGTATACTTGAAACCTGGAAAACGCTTTCCAGTGTTCCCAAACACTTTCCTTCCATTCCCTGTCTACCACGTGGCCGAGCACATTTCACGACACGTTCTTCTCATGCCGGAGATAAGTTTACGTAATTTTGCATAGACGCAACGTAGATAAACTGCTTACTCGTTAATCCCCGTTTCTACATGCCTCAGTACAATGTTCGTTATCAGAGAAAACACGTCTGGCCGTGGCTTAAGTTCCGCGTGCGCGATTTAAATTCGAAATCGCGCAAAATTTCGCGGGCATTTTCAAACTCGAAAGGGAAAAG
>NW_017127639.1:0-1970 GCF_001263275.1 Habropoda laboriosa | reverse complement strand
TTTTTTAAATTCTTTTTAAGCATTAAATTTATGCTTGAAGTGAATTCTATGCATTACAGGACAAGCAATATGTATATGTATGCAAATATTCAAGCCTGACTAATTAAGTTCTTGGACTATAACTAAAATATAGGTTCCAGGCAGACGGTGCATCAGATGATTACAGACCAAACTTGATACTCACCGCCTGGACGAACGTCGCATGTAAATAGTGAGAATTTATCCCAGGGAGAAGCTAATTGTTGACCTCTACAGAACAACGTCGAGAGTAGCAAAATCTGTCGTCCAAATACTCCCAACTACACAACTCCTCTTCAGAGGCGATATTAATTCGGAATTTTGGAAATTATTTACCCGAATATTCGATAAAGGCGAAAGAAAACGAAGGAAGGGAAATATTCGCAACGATTTCCATTTATTCAGCCAGTTGAACAACTTGGAAGAATCAAGGGTCCTGGCTTCGAATTCTGTCGCTTTGATCAACCACTCGAAAGAGTCGTTGAAAACAACATCAAACTACATAATATCGATCGATGGTTTTTTCCATGGCCCTTACAGTCTGAAGTTAGTCGAGGACACGAACGCTTTTCTGAGCACGCGGTTCCAGCCTCGAATAAATAATATCGGGCGTTGTTCGTGCCTTTCACGCTTCCCAATTGACTTTCAAATTAGAGAACGTCTCGCGACACTCGTCGATATTCCGAAGCAATTAAACTTCTCCTCCTTTCTAGGCTTTTTGTCCTGCCGCTTTTTTGCGTCTGACTTTCTTCTTCTTCGCGGCTTTCTCTATTACTTATCGGCAAGCTTTGTCAGGAGTTCTCTTTAAAGCTGCCTTCAACGCCCCTGTCCCCTCCTCTACACCCGACTAATTCAGTCTATTGTGACAAGGTAAGCTCGTAGAGGCTGTTCGTTTATGCAACGTACATCCAACGTGCAACTCTCTTTACCATCCACCTTTTCATTCGACCGTTCCTAATCTAACGTGAACCGGTTTCTCTTAACATCTGTTGCTACTATTATCGTTAATAATTTTAAAGGTTTTTGCGTGTTCAAATGTAAAATTACTTGGATTGCTGAATTATATATAGCAGTATTAAAATTCCAGGAACAGAGTGGAAATTTTTGGAGGAATTACATTATTTATATATACTTTCATCTCTGCGTGAATACAATATTTCATTCCTAGCCAGACGATCTGACGTAACCTAACTTTACGTTATATCATCCCATAGTCAGCATCATATTATACTAGAAAGTTTATGTACATATTTAAGGTATATTTTTTTTTGTTTTTGTAAAACTTAAAAAATAATTCCATTTTAGATTACGTACTCACTCATAAAGCACTGCATCGTCAAAGAGTGAACTGTTCGTCGAATTAATTAGAAGTCGGTGTATCCTTTGAACGGTTGCTCTTAACAATGATATCTCGTTGCGACGCGAGGAAAGAAAGGGTAGAGACGATGAACGAGAAACTCTCTAAGCATCGTCGTTGCTGTAGAGACGAGGATATCTGAGAAGGTATCCTTACATATTTTACATAATCGTATCAACGCGTGTAAATGTAGAAAATATCGTTTGAAAGTGAACGAACATAAAATATAGAAATAATAAAAAGGCCTTAATCGATACGATTGTAACATAAACTGATAGAAACTTAACCTAAAAAAATTATAAAACCAAAAAATTTTGTCAAACAGTTAACCATGATAATATATTTCTATTGCATACAGGAAGACGTAAAAGGTATATTAAAAGTAATCAGATAGTAAGAAGGAAGTTAATGAAAATTGCAATGTAAAAAAAAAAAATGAAAGGAACTAATTTAATCTAGTGAGTTAGCAAATTGGTTATGCGAGTATAGGCAAAATCAGGTGCCATAATAAAAGAAAAATAGAAACCAACAACACACGGAGTTCCCAAGCGGTCACCCATCTAAGTACTAACCGTGCCCAACGCAGCTTGACTTC
>NW_017127638.1:0-2124 GCF_001263275.1 Habropoda laboriosa | reverse complement strand
TTTGTATTTTAATATTTTAAAATAACATTAATTAAGAAAACCAAGTTTTACATTACAAGAAAATATGAAAGTGAATGGGACTGAGAGGTGTTTTGAGAAAATTAAAGAAAGAAGATTTATATATAGAATTTCTTGTTACTCAAAAAGTCATAGAAAACACTTGAATTCTTCGAACAACAATTCGCAGAATTTGAATAATACGAATGATTCATATTTACGATCGATTGACTGTCAACTGGAGCAATATTCACCCTTGGAGCCATAACTCTTCGGATTCATCGGACCATGATTGCGTATCTGTAATTGCTCGAACGATATCTAGAAACAGTTTTCATTAATGAAAATCGTTTCTCCATGGCGGATCGTTCGATAATTCAATAGACGATTCACGATCCAAACCGGTTCCACTAGTGTGGTCCAGCCGGAGAAAGGCGTTCATTCACGGGCTAAACAATAAATTATTGTGTCGAATTCAGCTGCATAAATTGAAACAGCGAACAATGGAATTTACGCTATCCCCTTCGATTACGTGGCTCATTGTGCTCCATGGGATGTAAAGAAACCGTGTACGAGGATAAGTGGCGCGAGATACGAGCTGTGTAATCTCTGATAAATTGTCCTTATCCGGAAGCTGGTACGATCAGAGAGGTGAATAATACTTACTACCCTTTTCTCTTCGAGTGAATAATCAGACGTGCAATAAATTCGAGTGAAATCTGCGTGTTGAGGAACGAGTGAAAATGGTGAATTTTACACTAAGGAGAGATTAAATGAAATATAGGTCGTAATTCTTAAGGAAAAAGTACTTGTAGTTCGTTTACTGGAAAAACAAAACAAGCGAATAGAAAATGTGGAATAAAATGTTTTATTGTAAATCTTCGTTTTTGAGATGATCACATTTGACAATTCGCGGGACAGCGTGCACAAATCAATACGTAGTAATTTCATAAGAACATTCTATATCTGAGGTTTTCAGAATATCGATGAAACAGATTTTAATTACAGAAGTTTTCAGAATATTAATGAAACAAATTTTCAATGTTTCGAAAATTTTATTTTTCCAATAAAATTGCCATCAGTACCCCCGAAAACAAGGAAAGAAATCTAATAACCAAAGGTGAGTATCATCGAACTTCGTCGTCACGCCATAAAATTGAAATTCTTCTATATTTTTCATCCTTTTCAAGAGAATTTCTCTATGAAATTCCACAAAATCACACACTGCAGGAAAAAGAACAAGTTCTGATAAAACATTGCCGTACTTTAACGCGACAATGAAACAAATCTTTACACCGGAGGCGAGGCAATAAACATACCTTGGAAAATTTACAATATTTTCTTGATACAGATCGGCGATTCGCCAGGATGTCTGGCATTTAAATAGACATTTCACGATGTAGGCTGAAAAAATCGGGATCGTTCGCGGCGATCCGCGATCGCAGGTTTCTAATTGGTAGAAAGCACCAACTGCTTCTGATCCGTTCTTTTTCAACGTTTCGCTCTAGCGGACGGCAGAAACAAGAATGAAAAAAGAAGATGAGGACGATCATCGATGATGAACGTCGAAAGATCGGTCTGATTTCGCGTGACAATGACCTCGTCACATTCCTATCACAATTTGCATGAAAAATTATTGATTAAATTGATCAATCGTGGAGATAAATTGATAGAAAATAATTTGAAAAATTACGTTAATTAAAAAGTAAACAGTGAACTACACACTAGAAGAGATTCAAAGTGACATTATCGCATATAATTAAAAAAAAAAGAAAATATTTAAAGTTTGTTTGTTGAAAAAAAAAAAATGAAACTATACACTGTTAGCTTCATTTCCGAATTTTTACTCCACTAATTAGGAACTTCATTCCTCCCCCTACCACAAAACCAAAAATAAAACGAGAACGTTAACACGTTGATCCAAGGTTTCCATGGGGGCCCATCACCCGTAATTCTTCGTCCAATTAAACAGGATTTTTGGGGTAATTTATAATAATTTTATTTGTAACACAAGTATTGAATGGAAGTAGCATATGCAAATGAAAACTATACTTATACTATATTTAAATTTGTTTTTAAAATAATATATAACGTTTTATTAGTTACGATGGTATTCTGGTGACTTTG
>NW_017127637.1:0-1702 GCF_001263275.1 Habropoda laboriosa | reverse complement strand
GAATGCCCAACCTAAGCGTGCGCTCGGCCACCCCATTTGGGCCACGTATGGCAACTGTTAGGACTGCCCAACTTAGGCATGCATCATTTCTTGCGAATTAGGACCTAATGCGGTAACGATTAGGCTTGCAGCATTTAGGTGTGCCTGATCCTTTCCTCATTAGGCCCACATTCGTCTTTAGGCATGCCTAACTGAAATTCCAGTCGGGCGGTTAAGTGGGGGTTTGGACGTCCTAGCCCTGCCTTAGGCACGTCCGATGCGCGAAACGAGGTTATTCTTATTTTGAACGAAGAGTAGACATTTTTCTGTGATCATTTTTATATTTGTAGGAAACAACGTGGTTTCTATATGTTGGACACTTTTTTAAGGAATCTATCAACCCGTATGTCAGTAACCGGGTACCCTTTTGCATAATTCTCACTTAAAATATTTGATCTTCGCACATTTCCTATCCCTATTTGCTTCAAGTTTAGAATTTCGTTATCAGAAAGCTACTGAAATTGGACGATAAAGTAGACGACAATTCTGGTTATTGACATAAGCGTTAAGTTCGTGGTGATTTTCGTCTTATCCTGTGCCTTCCTTGAGTATAAGAATAGCTTTCTAATTGAAACGGCACATTTTAATTTCTTAGAAATCTATAATTTTCGTTGAATTATTTTTCTAAATAACAATGTCGAATTAAAGAGGCTGAATTTATCTCTCCTTATCTATTCTCAGTTCCATTAGCGAGAGATTTCACTGTACCTTCAGATATTCGAAACGGTGCAAACAGAAAGTACTGAGAACGGTATAAAAATTGAAACAACCACGGGGAAAATAGGAAAAATAAGAGTATCCCTGAAAATTAAATTAAAAAAGTGTAGCATCGAAAAGCAACGGAAAGATTACCCTCGTTTGAAAATCCCTTAAACTGGCAATGTTTCCTCGGCGGAGGAGCCTCTCGTTCCTCGAGAATTTCACGGGGAGAAGAAAAATGTGTGGGTCCGCGAATCGAACACCGCGTGCACACACACTGTCGTCCACGAGGATTGGAAATTACAGGGGACAAGAGGGGAGAGGTAGATCGGGAAGAGAGAAGAAGGGAGGTTGGATAAAGTTGAAGGAGGGCGTGGGTGCAGTTGGTTTATCGAAGGCACGCGTATCAGAAATCCATTGGGTTGGCGTAGACACGGAAAACACGGTGTATCCGCCACACGGATGCCGAGAGGCGTATCGAATCTCGAAAGCGTGCGCGACATAGTTGGAAGAGGAGACTTGGCGAGCCGATAGATACAGGTAGAATTCGATAATGGGATTCTAGGTCATCGAACAATCGCATCGTCCCCTGTTTTCCCCCTGCGAGACGATTATGAAGTCGAGGTTTAAGAGATATCGCTTCATTTCGAATCAAGTTCACCTTGGGAATCTTCGTTTTGGAAGCTACGCCGTTCAGTCTTCCGAGAGAAGAACGATAAATGAATTTGCACTCGAAGGCCCTTTTCTTCTACGAGGAAGTAGAAGAAAATCGAACTATTTCACTGCTGAGATCTCTAAACGGTGGCCCATAGACCTGCTGTCTTGGAAAATACCATCCTTAGAGTTGCCTCTAATGGTAAATATAATGTCGCTTCTCAGTCGCCTCAAAGAGTGCAAAGGGTTAATATTGGAACGATTGTGAAGTCTCAGTTCACGAGATATCACTTCATTTCGAATCAAGTTC
>NW_017127636.1:0-1919 GCF_001263275.1 Habropoda laboriosa | reverse complement strand
TTTTCAATTTAATATTTTATTAACATAAAGCGCACTTTTGTAAAGTGTAATCTTCACTTTTAATTACGTTATAATACTCACTTGTGTTTCTGCAGAGGACTTTAAGTCTTCAAGGATCACGGAAACTCTGGTAATTTCAGCATTCTTCTGCACTAGTTTTTCATCCAATGCTGCTCGTTCCAATTGTACCCGCGCTAAACATGCTTTATACTTTTCCGCACTGAGTCGCATTTCTTTCTCTACAGTAGATCTTGCTTTTCTGATCATAGCGTTTACCTACATTAATACGTTCATTTAAAACATTATACACGAGTACTCTCGCAAGAGAGCACAATGTATTCGGCAAACATCACAGAAAATGAAAAATAGAAAATTTGAGAAAATTCCAGAAGAGAAATAAAGTGTGCACAATAAAAATTCTTTAAATATATCATGCTTTTTTCTATGCTGTCTGATATAGTAAATAAAATTTTGTATTCAAACATTAGAAAGAAGCACTCAGTCAGTGATGGTTTTATTTTACGCACGTGGGACCCGCTTACTTTCGCGTCGCTTTCGGCTATCACTCTTTTAACTCTTTCCTCGCATTCCGTACGACAAGCTGCCAACGTTTCTCTGGTAACTGCTTCTGCATTTTCTACCATTTTTTCAGCGTGTTGCTTAATTCGCTTCGTTTCTTCTTCAACCTTTTTAGCAGCAACTTCTTTTAATTCCACTATCTCTTTATCTCTTGCCATTGACAGCTACACAGAAAACAATAAATGATACTTTGTGAATAGGTAATTCTATGACAGAAAATAAAATATAAATATTCTTTATATTTAGAATAAAATGTATATAAAAACATGAATCGCTTTACATACGTTTTCTATTTCCTTCAAATAATCCAGTCTTGCATTCTCCAATTGTTGTTTCAGTTTAAATGTTTCATCATCATGAAGTTTTATTATGTCAGCTAAGTCTTCTTTTTGTTTCTTCAAAACAAGGTTATGTTTTCTATCCGATTCTTCTAATTCTTGATGTGCTTCGTATAAACGATTATTAACCTACATTATACAATAGAAAGAGATAAGTATTTCTTTCCACTACTTTAAAATTCAAGAATATTGTTAAGTATTTACATCTTTGTAAAGTCTTTGGATATCTTCTAGCTCTTCCTTGAGAAAATTATTTTCTTCTTCAACATCTTTTGCTTTGGTTTCGATTTCTAATTTACGCGATATTTCAAAGTCGTTTTCATTTCTAAGAGTCACTTTTTCTTTTTCAAAATCCGTAGTTAATTTATTAATTTCTTCTTGGTGTTTATATCGAACATCGTCCATTTGTATTGAATAATCTTCAAGAAGTTTCTCATATTCAGCTTTTAATTCATCTAATTCGCATTGAAGAGCTGATAATTGTGCTTGAAGTTCAAGAATTACATTCTGTCGTTTTTGTAACTTCACCTCCAATTTATCACGTTCATCAGTTATATTAATGATACACAAATTAAGTTTTGACTTTTCTTCATCCAATAAGTTGACTTCATGTTTGTAATCTTCCTTAACTCTCTCTAATTTTGTTACTAGTTCTTCAATTTCTGTTTCGAGAGACTGAATCTATACCAAAAAAAAAAAAAAAAGTAAAACAAAAATTGAAAAATTTAAATGAAGTTAATGTATTTTCCATAACTAACTGGTTAAAAGTAACATGCATTTACATTTTCTACATTTTTGTATTTTTTGTTGGCTAATTCAGATTCCAACGCAGTTACTCTTTTTGAGAAATCTGTAATGCGACTTCTGAGATCTCCTTCCATGATTCTTCTTGCTTCAATTTCGCGCTCTTTCTCCTCCGAAACCTCCAACAGGTGACAACGAAGATGTTCGATTTCAGCTTGATGCTTTTCGTCATGACCATTTAATACTTCTTGCTGCAAT
>NW_017127635.1:0-1978 GCF_001263275.1 Habropoda laboriosa | reverse complement strand
GAGAGAGAGAGAGAGGTCTCAGTCCCATCACTACCGGTTGTTAATGTCGTTCCTCTTTCGCAAGCTTCATGGGCAGCCACTGCGAACAAGGTGATACGGTTCATTCGGTGTTAATGTACTCGACTTTCTCTCACATGTCAGCCGAGACGCGGTCACGACAGTCATTCAGACTCCATGGTCATCCTCGAGGACACTTACTACACAACCGATACATTGTACCCTCTTTGTAAGACACATCTATCGACAAGTTCGATCGTTGTCCCTTCCTTTGCTTGTGGTTCAATTTAGGAACGAATTGAGTCATTATCTGTTCCGTGTGTATTATTTTTACCGAGCAGTTCCTCTTTCGTAAATTAATGCTTGGAAGCGGAAAAGTAGGAAGTAAAAGAAGATTTTATGTATTTACTTAATACGAAACTTGAAACGAGCAAAGAAATATTTTAATTTTGCTTTATTTATATTATAAAAGTATTCCGTGTCGAAGTGAAGAAAATCTGAATTCAAGGTACTGCATCTTAATACGTTTTTAACGGGTGAATTTTTATTCGATAATTACACCGATATCGGAAATATAAAAACTTAGATTCAGTATTGAAAGTTGTGTAATCTCTCAAATTTTGCTTCACGAGACTTTAGAATAACGATTTTAAAGTGTAACGTCTTAAAAGTCGCGTGTAATGAGATCTTATCGGAAAAGTTGGCAAAGATAATTTTACCGAAATGAGATCATTTCAATTTCATTATCCTCCATATATATGTATATATGTTCAAATTATTAACTACCACTTAAAACATTAACTTTCAAGTTGTTTCTATCGATCATTTATGCGTATTTGCATAACGTTTGCGGCAAATTGCCGTACTAAATCAATTTTCAAAGGCGTACAATAGGTTCTTAACTAAATGTAAATTTTAAGCAAGGTCTTCTCTTCCACGTAGTAAATAAACCAATTTCTCATGGTTTCGGTCATTTTAAGATAACGAACAGAAAAATATTATTGAATAATAACACATGCTGCTTCGTATCAAGTATTATTTATGCGACCCCGACGATTCTCAATTATAATTAATCGACACTGTCGAGGTTGCAATCGTGATCACACACGAGACTATAGTGCGTCCACGTACTATCTGTACACGTATATGTGCACATACACAGAGGAGCACGTGCGTGCACACACTTGTCCATATAGAGGAAAATGAAGTCTTTCATTCTTGATCATTCTTAAAGCATCTATCGTCCAATCGTCCATATTCTTTCGGTATACAAACACGTCCCTCATCTTCATTCTGCCTCAGGGACACGTGCGAAACTAAACGTGCATGCCTCGTGTTCGTGCACACCGTTGCACGCTGCTCGACAGTACTGGAGTAACGATCATGAGAATTTCATTACCTTGGTACATTTTTCTAGATCGTCTTAAGCGACGGCCATGCCTCAAGGAGTCCGGAAACCATTTTTATTGGAATCTTAAGTAGACGTCATTACCTCGGTAATACGAAACTCTGACAAGCGGAAAGGCTTCGGTGTCAATTTATGGGGGAACTCTCCGTGAATGAATATTTTAAACAACGGTCACGTATGGGCTTTAATTAAATCGTACAAGATGCGATATGCGGGGCGGTGCACGTGAAACAGCCCACCTAATTATCTTCTGCTGACTGACCTAACCTAATTATCTTTCAGCTCTTTCAGCTACGGTGGTGCAAGAAAAATTTTATACCTAATTTAAATTTTTTTTCTAAATGTCAGTTTTTTATTTTCGAGGACGCCTGTTTTTTTTTTTATGTGAATGTATTTTTTTCCCCTACTGTATGTTGTAGTAGATGTGCATTTAGACATGCACAATAGTAGGGGGAGTTCCCCTGGGCGCTTAAGGTTTTTCTTAAATAAATCTCTACCTATGCACACGCGAACTTATTTTTATTCCTTTTGTCTCCTCTAGGAGATACGCAGAATAACGGCTCCCCCGCGGTT
>NW_017127634.1:0-2011 GCF_001263275.1 Habropoda laboriosa | reverse complement strand
GTTATTAAAATAATGAAAAGAAAAAAATTATTATTGAATTCGTGTCATGTATATATTTACTATAGATATACTACATACAGTACAACCATATGTAGGAAATAAGTAGGTTTAAATGCCTTCATTGTTTGTAAACAAGTCCATAAGACAATGATACCTCATTCTATTTACTTGTTACAATCCTGACCAAACGAACATTCGCAATAACTGGTGAATCGAACAAGTAGTGGGGTTCTTCTCGCGGATGTTAATCAGTGGGTTAGTGAATATTGCCAAAAGTTACCCGGTAAATTTATGAAAAATGTACCGTGTTGTCTTTACATAAGATGTAAAAGTGCACTGAAGTATTTTATAACAAATATTACCGTACATTGGAAACAGTGTCATTATAAAATAAGTGTAAAGATCGAGATAATATTATTGTTGTGATAGCATTACTAAAAGTGATGGGAGAGAGTTTAGAGTGTATGTGAACGTACTCAACATACTCACACATTTGGTATATTCGGCATGTTCGTGTACAATGGCAACCTTGACACTTGGTGATCGTTTTTGGCGGCTTCACTCCGTTCCTACAGAAATCGTGTCTGGTAGAATCGCGTCGCGAGTGAAAGCGGCGGTGGTCATTCTACAAAATCTCTAAGAGCTTGGCAGTATTGAATTATTAAAAATATCTTGTGCTTTGGATTACAATACGTTATAATTCTGTTTGTTTCCGCGATTTTCGTTTTGTTCGCAGTAAATTGCGTATATATTATTGTTCTTAAAGGGAACACGCACGACAAATAAACCACATCAAATATTTTGCGCATATACTGGAAGTTGAAGGCAATAAATCAGTTAAGGTTAGATAGTAGTAAAATTATTATCAGTCGATGTTTGTTAAATAATTTAACAGATACTATGTTTAAGTATATTTCAAGGAAATTCTATTTGTACGAAATTTATCGGTAATACCTCTTCTTGCAATATTTCTCTACGATTGATTCAACGACCTAATTTTTTCGTTTACCTAACAGCAATGAAAATAAAGTATACTATATAACTGTATCAACACGCTGGGTATATGCGATCATGAATAGTGTATACGTGTGCCATACGTTTCACATGTATAAAGACTAAACAATTCTCGTTTTTAAATAAACTTAAAGTTGTACATTTAAAATTTTATTCGTATGAAAAGAATGCAATTGTTATTAAATTATAAACAGATTGTGTTGAAAAAACAATGGCATCTTTTCCTTCAATATGATGCATGCTTCAGATAAAAATGGTGCCAACTAAAATTTTGCACTATCATATTATAAAAATATATTTGTAAAATAATTACTTATTTATTCCTTATTATGTGTAAATATAAAATACAATTTGTATATACTGCTTATATAAAGTACACGTATATTCTGAAAAATAAATAATAAATCACTAAATACATAGATCACATAAATACCTTTGGTTTTATTATATTTTTGTGGTTTTATATGAAGTTTATCACCTTTCCATTCATATCATTTTAGTAGATTAATATGCACAGAATATGGTAAAAGATTTCGTATTAAATACAAAAGTTTATAAAATATTTTGCAAAATTAAAATAAAGAAAAATTAATAATGGTACATTAATGTATTTACGTCGGCCGATTTGCTTCATATCTTTTTAACAGCAAAACAATTTTACCTTACTGTAACCTGTTGCCATTGATATTTGCCGCAGATATCAACTTCAAATACGCTATAGTTTTTCGGAGCAGGTTTTGTATACGCGTAACTTTTGATTTGTAACATTGTCCTGAAAATACGCGGAAACGATAAGGAAAATAAATTTTGTGTAACATGTTCATTTGCATATACAGTTACTCCCACTCGGATTCGTACACCATACGGACATTTAGCATAAATAAAAAAAAAACACTGTTCTTAGGGATATTTTTTATTTATGTTCAGCAGAATTCATTATTACACTATCTTCCATCTATTTACAAAGCAATTTTATTTTTCATTACTTAGAAATACA
>NW_017127633.1:0-1919 GCF_001263275.1 Habropoda laboriosa | reverse complement strand
GAAAGACTTAACTTTATGTGAGTAGTTGGTTAAATAAATAGAGGACTGACTAGTGCTAAAGCACAAGTTTATTATCGCGTGAGACACCTTAATCGTAATACAATTGTTGGTTGCTTTCTTGTTGCATATGTGTCAGCGACTGTACAGAGTGATTCAGCTAAGTGTGCCACTTAAATTATTTGTAAACTGTTGGTTATATGAAAACAATAGTTCAAACAAAAGTTGTATGGTATCAAGGGGAGCACACGATGTAGTAATTAGTTTCTTATCAAGATATAAAAGTTACCTTCAGTTTTTTTATGGTAATGGGTAAAATTGGACTCTATAGTTGGAAAGAATATTGAACGCTGAGAAAAAATCTGTTAAGATGTGTGAGTCCAAAAGCTACTAACCCTTAAATCGATGTTCCTAAAAAATAGCTGGTTTTCGTCGTCCATGTCATAAATCTGTCCTATAAACGGTCTTAACAAAAATTTCTTCTCATTAGTGTACATACATAGGGGAGACTGGGGCTGAAAGTTACAATTTTGACAAAACATTAAAAATCACCGAGAAATAATATAGTTATTCTTTTCACTATTAACTAATCTATTGTTAAATTTGTTGTACTTTAAGATTCCGAGCTTACATTTAACATATTGCAATTAGTTTTTCGTAGGGAGTCATTTATTTGCAACTCGGCGAAGCGTAACTTTTAACCTCGTCGTGGGGTAAGTTGTCAGAAAGAAAAAAGAGTTGCTTTTCAGTGAAATATTTCAATTTCTGATGAAATAAAATACAGTTTTATGAATGATGTTTATTTATTAAGGTTCAAATAAACCAAAATATGTTACTTTTAAAAGAAAACTAAACCAGTGTATATAAAAATCATGTCGTAGCGAGTCAGTAGGTCTTGAAAATGTTGTCGTGTAATATTTTAGCTAAAAATTCTCACGTTGCATGGGAGGGTAAGAAAGTAATATGTTTGTTGTTTTATCTACATCTTAACAACTTTCGGCACTTTCGAAACGTCACTTCAATAGCTAAACTTGAAAATACTCTTGGGTATTTCATGGCGGTCGATGATGCATACCAACTGTCAGAACTGCATCGAAAGAAAAGCAAAGAAATTTTCTACAAAGCCGGCGAGCGGAAGAAACGAACACAAGCCCATAATTCCAGGCTTACAGCGTTGTTTTGATTTCAATATCGCCACGAGGGATTCAGCATAGTTCACTCGCGTACTGTTATCCGCCTTGACGAGGTTCGCCTGCACATCGAAAGATTTGCATTCGACTCTGCAACTCTGCCTCGTTTCACTCCCCAGGATTTACGTTATTTCTGAGCTTCCTACCGTGCGCGACGAACCATTTCATAAACATGAAAGTTCCGTGACGCAGGTGGAATAACAAAACCAGTCAAAGTGAAATCTCTTCACCGGCGAAGATAAATAATGCCAATGATATCACTTCTTAGCACGAGGCAGACAATGCCGCTTTGCCCATTCTTTTCCTTTTCCTTCATTTCTTTGCCACTCCATATATTCCAGTCGATTTTTATCATTCTTACAAACGGCAAAACACGCTATTCAAAGGGTGATTCTTGAAACTGAGGCAAAACTGAAGGCAGAGAAACAGATAGTATTTAAGTGCTAGAAAAAAAAATGTCTCTAGTACCTTTACGCACGAAGTATTTGGAAAAACCGATTTATACAGAGAAAAATGTTAGTTCTTTTTAAAAAAATAATACAATTGAAGAAATAATTTTATCATTAGAATGCAAATTCTATTGAGCCATTCAACTTTAACCTCTATTACTTTTACTATTTTCGCTTAGAAAAGAATTGTATCTGGTCGCAGTTTCTAGAGCCATCCTGTATACACGGTGCGTACAAAAAGTTCACAGACTGATTTTTGTGAAGACGTATTAGTCACACCATC
>NW_017127632.1:0-1977 GCF_001263275.1 Habropoda laboriosa | reverse complement strand
TTCAAATTTTCTCAAATATTCAAATTTCCAATTTTTCAAGCTCTTAGATATTCAAATTTTCGAGTTTCCAAGCTCTCAAATATTCAAATTTCCGAATTTTCAAACTCTCAAATATCCAAATATCCAAATTCTCAAGCTCTAAAATATTCAAATTTCCGAATTTTCAAGCTTTCAAATATTCAAACTGGCGCATTTTCAAATATTCAAACTCTGAAACTTTCAAGTCCCGAACTTTCAAGACTCCCCAACATAATTCTCCAAGTAGGTACACATCATCCCGTGTAACACAGTTTTCGCGTGATCGCGATAAAACACGATACCAAAGCTCTTCCAAGTGATTTGAAATAGTAGGAGAAAAATAGCAGCGGAAAGAGGTAGAAGAAGAATGGCTGTTCTTCCAACTTCTACAGGATTGGTTCCTCCGCAACTTTCACGTGGCAACGTTATTTAATACGATAACAGTCTCGTCCCATAATTTTCCCAAGATATTTTCACCCAAATATCCTCTACCGCACAGTCTCGCGATAAATCACACTATTTTAAATAAAATTCTACCTAATATCCACGACCTACAGGTACACTTTCTGCACTCTGAACCACCAGCATAGTCTACAAAATGTTTCGGTTTAAAATATAAGCAAGCGTAGGTGGGTTACGAACGTTCATCGAGGTGGAAAAGATGAAAGTATAGCAGAGTGAAGGATGGAAAGTTGGGAAATGGAGGTAGCAGGTTGGTTCAAGGTCGTTTATCTTCCTCTTCCTATTATTCTTTTACTCCGTCACTTTGTGTATTATAAATTTCAATACCCCTAACATGGAAGAAAAACACAGCTACCCTCGCTATTCTCGTTGAAATTTAGCAAAAAAAGAAAAAATTCACATCATTTCCCCTTTCCTCCAATTTACAATCTTTCCACTGTCCCACGGTCAAAATGGAAAATGAAACACCCTGTAGGTGGGTGCACGCAACGCCAACCGTATAATGCAGTCGAGACGTCCGCGTGAACCGGAGACTCCATCTATCATCCTGATCTCATCCGGCGGCTTAGGCGACCCCGATACGTCATTTTCCAAATCTCGAGCTGGGGCGCCTCGAGATTCACGGATCGACGCGGTTCTACGTGGCTACTGGAGGGATGAAAGTCGCGAGTGAACAGGGAAAGTATGGAGAGTATGGTTGCGTAGAAAATAAAGCTGCTCGACGACGACGTCGCGACGCACAGACGCATTTTTCTTGCCTATCGAAAAACTGACGCGTCTCTCTTGTCTACGTCGCGTAGATTTTCCTCTCTCTTTCTGGGTATATAAATGTTCGCGGGATTTTAAGGTTCGTTAAGGTACCTGTTTTTGCGAGAGGAAGGAGAGAATTTGGGAAAATTTTATGAGAGTGATTTTTGAAGCGAAGGAGTGAGATGATCGATGGAGAGATTCGGTCGTGCGGTTGTAAGATGGTCGACCATTTGGATATTCACGGTAGGACGGATGTAAGAAGGGGACGAAAAGCGACACGTAAGACCGTCTCGATGACGCTATCGAGTTCCCTTTAGATTCGCGAGGAGGGACAAGGGAACACGTTACAAGCGGAGTGGACGCGAAGGCATCAATTAAAAAGTCGTGTCGCATTATGCGGGACTGGTTGAAGAGGGACAGCACCAAAGAGGGATGGAATGTTATTACATGATCTTTAATTGAACGATGCGCATCCAGCCGAGAAAGGGTTCTTGCTCTAACATTGTTGTAAGCAACCAGACGCCTGTTTCGCAACGTCCTACGATAGGGAAGTGATTATGATGTAATTGCGACGCTTTCGCGGAGAGGAGGCTTTGTTGTTGGGGGAGAGATTGGAAGAAATGGGAGGCTTTGAATGGTAAAATTTGCAAATTTTTAAGTTTTCAGATATTCGACCTTCGAATTTTCATATTTACAAATTTGCAAGCTTTCAGATGTTGAAATTTTCGAATTTGAAAGCTCTCGAAT
>NW_017127631.1:0-1870 GCF_001263275.1 Habropoda laboriosa | reverse complement strand
AATTCTTCATGAAGCTTTAGAAAATAAGTTAATTTTAACAATCTTTCTTACGAAGAAAAACTATTTTCGCCGTAAATAATCCTGGAATTTCATACTAAAACTTAAATACTTAAAATTCGTGTATCTGTTAATGCTCGGGACAGCAGCTTTGTGTGAATCGAGCCATCGGAAGAACATAAACGTCTAGAGAAGTCGAGGAATTCGTTTGCGTCTAACTAAAGAAACGGACTGTTAGGTTCTTTTGCATTTCTTTCACTCTATAAAGCATTGTCCTCGCCGGTCACCGAGTGCAGTAACCCGCGAGCTTTGCATTGAAAGACCGTAGAAATTCATCTTCGCAAACTTTGTTTTTAAATCGTTAATAACACAAGATCAGAGTTCTCTTTCGCTAACAACGCGAAACGTTCCCGTTCGACGTTCGGTTTTCACGTAGAAGTGTTACAAGTGTCTCGAAATCGAACCATACTATCGAAAGTGAACTTATCAAGGTAGCAACGAGGTGTCTACGAAATTTCCAACACTCGAAATTTCATTTTTTCCCGATAAAAGATATTCCCACATGGCGTTAATTTTTTTTTTCCTACCGTCAACTTAATCGACTGTTATATTTTCTGCTCGCTGAAGTGAAGCTACGATTAAAGTCAATTTCAACCATTTCATCCTTTCCGCTAAATTTTAGTTCGTTTAAAAAAACCTTTGTTTAATAACTTAGCATTACAAAATTTGGTATTTTTCTCGTGAAAAATATTCGCACAAAGAATTAACTATTTATTTTTCTACTGTCACTTCGATCGACAATTACAATTTTCGGCACTTTCTGTTTAGGCAAAATTTTGGTAGATTTTGAAGTTAAAGGAAAGATTTAAAATTTACGAAACATTTCATCGAGGTTTAACAGTTTCCAAAACAATCCATCAATGTCCCTCTTATAAATTTTGCGTTGACAGGAATTTCATTAGGAAAAGAGAAGGATTTAATCGTAAGTATTTACCTGGTCGAATTTTCCGCCTTAGCTTCGCGTCGGAAGGACGGTCGCCGGAGCCATGAACGCGATTAAGAAACGGCTGCAAACACTGAAGATCGAGAAGGACCTGGCGATGGACAGGGCTGATATGTGCGATCAACAGGCAAAGGAGGCGAATCGCCGCGAAGAAAAGCTGAGGGACGAAGTACGGGAGCTGGCAAAGAAACTGGTACAGATGGAGCGCGACTTAGAACTGAACAAAGCCCAGTTGGAAAAGTCAAACAGGGATCTCGAGAAAAAAGAGAGAGTTTATATCGTGGTTGGTAATCGGTAAACACTCCATACAATGCGTTTAGAAGTGTATTCATTCACCATAGATCACATTAATCACCGTAGATCGGCGATTTTCAACCCTTTTTTATCTCACGGTACACATGAACTACTAAAATTCTAGAGCACGCTAAAGAAAATTTACTACAGTTTCTCGCTGATCTGACAGAAAAGTATACATTTCATAATATTCTTTTTCCTTACTTTTTTAACTCAACCTTTTAGGTACGGCGCGCTCGTCCGCAACTGGGTACCCCTGGGACGGCGCGCCTGGCCGCGGATGGCACAAAAACCGTTCATGACAATTCTTTTATCTCCGATATTGCCAGGAAATGTGGTTTAGGCGAAACAAATGCGAAATAAAGCAAAAAATGTGTAATACCGTCGAAAATCATGATATCCGCGAAAGTCACTATAGTGTCGTACCGTCCAAATTGGTGCCATCCACGAAAGCCACTACAGTGGCGTTCCGTAAAAATAGAGGGTCTCGGCGGAACGCCACTACGGTGGCGTACCGTTCCAATTGATGTCATCCGCGGAAGCCACTATAGTGGCGTACCGTATCTAAAAGGTTAA
>NW_017127630.1:0-1914 GCF_001263275.1 Habropoda laboriosa | reverse complement strand
CCTACCGTTGCCTCTGTACCGATGCAGGCAAGTCCCATTCTTCGACAACCTTCCCTTGTGATGAAGTGCGCTTGAGATCCAGCGTCTAGGAGAGCCCTGCATTCATGAGTGATTCCGTTCGCGTTCCGGACGTACACGATAGCCATGGTTAGTATTGCGCAATCAGTGGGTATAACGCTCGTGTTAGCTAAATACGATTGCGTCGATTCTACTGTCGCGGGGGTTGGTCGGTCCCCCATTACTACTTAATCCGTGTATTTTGACGTCGAATCGTCCACATGAATGGACGTGTGGTGTCGTCTTCCGCACTTTCTGCAATTGCCGCGCGTGCAGACCTTGCTCGCGTGCCCGCGCTGAAGGCAATTGAAACATGCCTGCAGTCGTTTGATCGCGTCGATCTTCGCGGTGTGATTCAAGTCGCGAAATTTTACGCAATGTGTTAACGTATGCTGTTCCTCGCATAGAGGACAATGAGCCGACTTGTTTATTACGTCGGCAGCAACGAACCCTGACTTACCACGGTTACCCTTGCTGGCGCGATTTTCTACCTGAGCCGGGGCCCTGACTACCTGCGTTCTTGAACCGGTGCGTAAAAGGTATTGACAATGCCCTTCCACGAATTCTATTAACGTTTGTATCGTCGCGTCTTTATGCGATTTTAAATACTTCTCCCATTCCTGATACGTTTCAGCGTCCAATTTCCTCGCGATGATTAGGACCATGAAGGTGTCCCAATGCTGTACCGGTTGCCCTAGCGCGCGTAATGACTCTAAGTGGCTCACGACATCATCGATCAATGTGCGAAGAAGTTGAGGTGATTCGCGTGTGAGGGGTGGTAGATCTAGGAGCGCAGTCGCGTGATGATGTACCAAGGCCTTTGGATCTTCAAAGCGCCTGTTTAACGCTGCCCATGCAATTTCGTAGTTCGCCTCCGAAATTCCGTAGGCTTGAATCACTCGCGCGGCCTCCCCTTACAATGCGGAATTTAAATAATGGAACCGCTGAATGTTCGTTAAAAATTCACTATTGTGGATTATGGATAAATAGGTATCGCGAAATTTGACCCAGTCACTGTAATTGCCATCGAAACTCGGAAGTTTGATGGCCGGAAATTTTACCCCCTGCTGGGAATCCGAAACCGCGAGCGAGCGAGACCCGGGTATGGTTGTGGATGTCGATACCGACGGCCGCGAATTGGCAAGGTATGACTCAATTTCTGACGTTATGTTGCAGTACATAACTTCGAACGATTCGCGCTCCTTCGCTTGGGCTTCAGCGTGGTCGGACCCTGAAGCCAGGTCCTTGATTTGGCATTGGATACTATTGAATTTCTCGTATAAATCCGCGTTCAAATCTAATCGTTTCTTAAGGGACGCTGCTGAAACCGTGTCTGCCGATGTGTCAAAGAAATTCTTTAGTCTGGTCAAAGCCCCTTTCAGATATCCACGTTCGGTGACAAGAGATTTTACTACTTCGGCATCCATGTTCGACGCAAATAGATCAATGCAGGCTACTTACAAGAAGATGGAGGTAGGGACGGCGACCTTGACGACCTTCAGCTCGCAGTCGTTGCTGATAGGGAGTTGCTGCTCTTGGCGTTAGACGTTCCCTCTTGTCTGGTGTGCTGAGAGATGAGCTGCTGGCGTTCCTCTGTTGGGTGATGCCTCCGTACTGGATCTGGAGCTCTGGTTCACCGCTGGTGTCGTCAGCTTCCGCTCTCGTTGTTCCGCTCTCATTCCACAGGATGGACTGCTTGGCGTTGTTGCTCAGAATCCAGCTCCTTAGGTGGACTGATAGTTGTATGGATCCTTGGCAGTTGTTGCTCAGTATCCGGCTCGAAGGACCAATGTAAACGCAGCTTCCCGCGCTTCTCGTGGGTTGGAAGGTCGGGTTGGCGTTGGTAAATTATTGCAC
>NW_017127629.1:0-1919 GCF_001263275.1 Habropoda laboriosa | reverse complement strand
AAAAATCAAATGATAGATAAACTAATAGAAAGAAGTATCAAAGAATACAGTTCTTCCATCAAAGACCCTATTATAGAAGGCTTAACACTAGCAAAAAGATATATCGAGAAAGATAAAATCTATAGCAACGAAGATCTAGAAAACATAGACCATGCAATAAACCAAATAAATAGGGTACGAAAAGAAATAGAGTTAAATTGAAGATAGAACAAACCAAAGAAGGCTGTTATCTGATTTAGGCTACTTGGTACACTTTAAATATTATCCTTAAAGCCTTTAGGGCTTATTTCAGATAGTTTATCAATTATGGGTTTCTTCTTATTACACTCTATTTTTGATAGCACATCCATATCTTGATAAACAGTTATATTTACTTCCGTATAACCCGTTGTAACTACCGTAGAGTTTGACAAACTGTATTTAATATTTCCATTCGTCAAATCAATAGAGTCACCAAGTTGAGGTCTACCAACTTGTATTTGATAAAGTTCAACCTCATTTTTAGGTACTGAAAAACTTAATTCAGGATTTGATAAATTTTTGCCAAAGGTGTATGAAACATTATTACCTTTGAGCTTAACTTGGACTGTTTTACTATTTTTAGTTTCACATTGAAAAATAGTTTGTTCAGCGAAAACTGAACTACAGGAAATCAAAAGAAATATAGCTAGTATTTTATACTTAATCATCTACTTATCCATTTTTTAAACATTTAGTTATTTGTTATCCAATTCTGAACTGAAGTTGGACTAACTCCTATTTTTTTAGCAATTTCACGAATACTTAGCCCTGTTATCTTTAACTCCCTAGCTTCAATTCTTTTATTATTAAAGCTTTCTGATCTTGCTAACCCTCCGATTTTGCCTTTTCTAGTTTGACGATCAATAAACTCTTGATAGCAATATGCATCATTCTTCCAACAGTATATTGCAATACTTTTAGCAGTCGCTTTTATTTCTGAAAATGGCAATGGGTCTAAAAATGCATTATTAGCTTCATGACAATGTTTTAATACTTCTGCATGCCAAACATCATAGTTACTTCCTCGATGCTCTCTGATCGCCTTATATGCCCATTTACGAACATTATTAAATAAGGTGCAGTTCCGCCCAAGCCCTAATTGCTCTTGTTTTTTGCTTAATTTCTTAGGTAATTCTACAAAATCAGCCAAATAATCGAGTGTGTAAGCTTGTTCGCTCCAAAACTCAATTCGCCAATCTTGATGGAAAGGATTTTTAGTAATGAGGTGGCTATAACCAACGTCTGCACCAAGTTTGTTGGCAAGTCCTGCTTGGACTTTTGAGGCATAGGCTATTGCCTTTTGACTACCAAATTCACTAGTACATAGCGGAATTTCTAGTTTATAACAGATATGAGCATGTCCATTTTTGGGATTTTGAGCAGTCCAATAAGGAATTGGAAGGTTCTCATCATGCCAAGCCATGACAGCTTCTGGACGATCTAAGTCAAAAAAGAAATAGTGCAACATGCAAGGTTGATTGCCTTGTATGTACTGCATTTTGATTGCCGTTGTTTTTGGTCTTATTTTTAATCCGTACAATAATTCATCTGAACAGTACGGTTTATGTGCGAGATTGTTAAAAAAATCGCTTAATTGAATGTTTTTCACGTTTTGCAACGTCCTATTGGTTGCAAATGCTCAAAACATCAGTAAAATACTAGTATCGAATTAGCGTTTACTGATGCTTTAAGTATTTGTTAAACAATGAGAAAAAAGTAAGCCTGCCAGCTTACTTTTTTTTCGCCTTTAAGAAATCTAACACAGTTTAAAATGTTTTAAAAGTATTTGATTTTCCTAACAAATATATATTAGTTTCTAATTATCATTTAAATCTAAATGTAGCTTAATTGCATCTTCAACAGCGATTAAATCAGCTACGGAAAGTGCATCTAGTTTG
>NW_017127628.1:0-1744 GCF_001263275.1 Habropoda laboriosa | reverse complement strand
TGTGTGCGCTCCTCTCTCGCTGTCCGCTACTGACAGAGATTTGACGTCATTATTTATTATTAATGCTCTTTGTTTCGTGGCGCGTCTCTCTCTCGTGCTGTTCTGGTGTACACACTGCATTCGCGTGGTTTCTTCTTCCTCTTTCGTTTCTTCTTCGGTTGGAGGGATTGAGAATGCGGACGGGAGGGCAGATGTCTTTCTGGCTTTCCATCGGAGTGAATGAAATTTTCAGGTGATTCTTTATTTTGTTGTTTTTGTTGATAGTTTTTGAGGTTCTCCTCTTTTCAGGCATTTCTTCTTCTTCTTCTTCTTCTTCGGTTGGAGGGATGTGTCCCTTCAAGGACGATTTTTATCGGGGTGAATGAAATTTTGAGGTGATTTTTTTTACTCTTGCTACTTTTTGAATTTTCTTCTTTTTAGCTTCTTCTTCTTCTTCTTCTTCTTCTTCGGTTAGGGAGGGACTGAGAACGTGGACGAAGGAGGAGTTTCTTCAGAGTGAATGAAACTTCGAATTGATTTTTGCCACTTTTTTCTCTTTCTTCTTACACTTCTTCATTCGGAGGGGTTAAAAACGTGGACGAGAGTGCAGATGTGTTTCAGCAAGGATTTTCATCGAAGCGAATGAAATTTCCAGTTGCTTTCTGTTTCTTCTTGGGTTTCTCTTCTTTCTTTTGTAACTGGGAACTTTACATTTCATCTAGAAAGGTCATATATCGATTTTCTCTTTCAACGGGGCATTTAAATTTTCTAGCAGAGTTTGGTGTCTTTTAACCCCTTCACTGCGGCAGCTTTTAGCATATATTACCGCAAAATCTTGTGTTTTGGCTGAATCACTTTAAAATCTATTTCGTTAAATTAAAATGAAAGTGCACAAAGCATGGAATCAAAGATTAAATAAGGGCAGAGGGGCGCCAAGACCAATGAAAGTGTTAAATAATTTACGGTACTTTCCACGCGATTGCATCGAGCTTGAAATCTTCTGCACTCGTTGAATACACGATGTATCGATACGTTCCGCAATTTCAGAGCTCACGCAAAGGTACTTCAACCCTCAACATTAGACATTCTTATATTCGCCTCACTTCCCGATTTTTCTATCCCCGGTGGAAGTGGTTTAGCCCAGGTTGGGAAGTGTCTATGAGAGAAGATGTGCTCCCGGTATGTCAGATATGTCGCCTCTTGTTTATGGAATGCCGTTTGAGCGATTGCCAACGGATTGAACGGATGCCTTCAGAGTCGGGTAGGTGGATCATTGTTTGCTTTGGCTATGCGAAATTAATGAGTTCGGGACCTGTTTGCTTACGCAACTGCGTGTAATCGCTTTAAGAGGAAAACGTTTTCGCCAGGCTAACGTGAAATACGTTCGATTTCTTTCAAATTCAAACGCAGGGGGAGAAAGCGATTGAATAATATTGTTGCAACGTTCATCCCGAATACCGTTCCGTCGATGATCTCCATTTCACACACGCACACACACGTATCGATACTGTGGTCGAGACAGTTTGGAAGTGACGTGGTGTCAAAATAATTATCACGCTAATGTTACTTAACAAAAATATATTTATTTAAATCCGACAACGCTTAAACTAATTCTAAAGTGTAGGCGACACGATGCACGTGGTAAGAATGCTCGCGACAAAAAGCCCCGTGCCTTTTTCGGGGCTCCCTGAACACTTAACGGACGGGTCACGTAAATTTACGTTTCTCCATTCTGACTTCCTAGGACGGCCCACGTAGATTTACG
>NW_017127627.1:0-1919 GCF_001263275.1 Habropoda laboriosa | reverse complement strand
ATATACATTTAGAATTGTTCAATTAAAACAAACTGAAATCTTTTTGCTACTTTATTTTAAATGCTTAGTAAAAATCGGAATTAAAGAATTAAGCTCGTGTTTTCGTTGAATATGGACAAGGTTTCTGTGCCACTTCCGGTCTCCGTTGTGCCTAAGTTTCTTCAGATAGATCTGTGCTTTATTTGTCGTTCCAAGAAACTCGAAATTGTGCATTGTTCGAAGGTGTATCAGTTTCTACGATCGCGACGCTGTTGATCTTGTCGAGGTTTCAATGAATTCGCTCTGAATCTCGTTGTATTGCTCAATTACGCGGTATCTCAGTAATTCGTGGCAATTCTAGTGATGTTTCGGTGTAAATTGAGTTTCGAGCAATACGAGACGACTGTTAAGTTCTAAATGAAATTAAAAATGGGACAAAATGTACAACGAATCATCCTATCTGATTCTCAGAAGAGCAAGTGTTTTGTGTTGTTTGGATGAAATTACTATGTTTATTCAATTTTAATTATGAAATATGCAAATTTCGAATTGTGTAAAAAAATCGGACGATCATCGATTACATCGATTATCGATAACATAGGATCGTTAAGTGTTCGTAATAGAAAATTACCTGTCTCAAGGAAAACGCCGCATCTGTGCATAACTATTACATGTCCGGCGTAATTGCGATTACGAACGTTATAAATTAAAATGTCATACTTATTGATTTAATATTTTATGATCATCTGTTGTTAATTCAGTGATTGCTTTTATTATCATTATTTTTAATTTTTCATCAAGTGTGTTGGCTAAATACGAATAAAGATACTAGAGAACAAAGACAAACTCAGCTTTAATATAACAATGTAATATTACTGTAATATTTATTACGATATAAAGTGGGTTAAAAAGATTTAAAATTCGATTAAATACAGTAAGAAAATTCAACGCCAGAATTCTTAATTAAAACTCAACATTACTACCAAAAATTGTGTCTGAATTTTATAATTCGCTATACTAACGCAATACTGAACTTTAATAATTTAAACGAACGATAAAATTCAATATCTGAATTCGTAATTATCATTTTTACGACTCAACATGACTCGTCAATTTCACAAGGATTAATTACGAAAAGAATTCTAGTTTTACGAAATATGATTTACTCACTGTCGAGTCAACTGATTTCGCGGGATGAGGTATAGTGAATTTTAAGTAAAGATTACGTCACGAGTCTTTTTCTAAACACGCGGATAGTGCAGTCTCATAAAACAAAACCAAGTCCGTCATTATGTCAACTTAAACGGGTAATGACACGTGTTGCGTGTTAAGCGATGAACGACCTGCCTTGAAATGACATCCGGAAATGAAAAACGTCGTTTAATGTTCAAGGACCTCGACGAAAGTAACTTCGGTCTTGAGGACGATCGAATTAACCTCGAATAGTCGAAAAAGTTCAGATGTATAATTCTATCTCCAAGGGGGGATACTAAAACTTGACGTTCTTTTAGAATTTTTGTTTTTTTGCTTTTTCTTCTTTTAGAATTTCGAATTATTTTTTTTTAATAATTCATTTTTGTATGTAGAAGTACTAAATATATTAGAGTTATAAGAGCTAGTTCACTCCTAAAGCAAAAGCAAATTAGTTTCTTAAAGTATGTTAACAAATGCTGTTTTTGGTTTGTCCAATTTCGAAAAGGTTGATTTTTTAATGAAACGACAGCTTTCTGAATGGAAGTTTCAATTTTAGGATATGAAATCTTTCTTTTTTCATGCAATAAAAACGAAACTACAAATCGAATAAAAAATTCGCCACGTGAAAAATTACGTAACGGTGTACTATATAGCTATGCAAAATTTGAAATCAATCTGTTGAATAATTTTCGAGTAATTGTAGGCGCAGCTTTTGAAAACCTGCTTTTGAGAAAACGTTTGACCTA
>NW_017127626.1:0-1866 GCF_001263275.1 Habropoda laboriosa | reverse complement strand
GGTTTGACCTTGTATCAAACCACTGTTATTGAGGGTATTGACGTTGAGATGCAGTTCTTTTGATCCAATCTGTCCTTGTTGGTTGTCCAATTGAGCTGCGTCAATACGTGCCGTATTTTGACCCACTAAACGACCCGATTGGTTGTTGATCTGACCTGCATGCTCAATTTGTAAGTCACCACCACTTAAGATCCCCCCTTGGTCTTGGGTATCTTGGTTGTCTATCACATCATCTTTTGCATCGATATGCAGACGCGTTCCTGCTTGAATGAGCCCTTGGCTGTTGTCAATCCCTTGGGCAGATAGATCTAAGCGCTGACCAGATTGTAATATCCCGGCATGGTTGTCCAAGCGACCTTGTTGTTCAAGCGTCATGGATTGATTTGAAATGAATGACCCTGAGCGATTGTTAAGGTGGTCACCTTTGATGTCTAACGTATTGCCTTGAATTAAGCCTGTTTGATTGTCAATGTCACCGCCCAATACATGCACATCACCTGCAATACTGGCAATCTGCCCAGATTGGTTATCGATCGTTTGACCGGTCAATTGCACTTGTTTATTGGCCAAGATACGACCCGTACTGTTCTTGAGTGCATCACTGACAATCGTTACATTGCCCTGACTTTGAATCTGACCCTGTTGGCGATTGTCTAAATGCTTGCTCTGTAGATCAACTGTTGTCCCTGCATTGATCATCCCTTGTTGGTTATTCAGATCAGTGCTCTCTACCATGATCTGTTGGGCACTTTGTAGTGTCCCTTGTTGGTTTGAAAGCTGTGTGCTGTGAATGCGGACATCACCCAATCCTGCAATCTGACCCGACTGGTTGTTTAGGTCTTGTTGCACAGTCATGTTTAACTGATGCTGTTGATCTGTTTGTAACATCTGAGCTGAATGATGATCGAGTTGATCTGCTTTGATCTCAATCCCCGCAGCTTGGGTTTTTGCATGGTGTAGATCAATACGTCGACCTTGAAGTTGAAGCTGACCTTGGCTTTGGATCTCACCTTGTCCACCATCAATCGCTTCGCTTGTTATTCCCAACACCCCTGAACCCGTATGGAGTATGAGTCCAGATTGGTTATCTAGCGATTGGCTGACGATATCTAAATCACCTGCATTGGTCTTAATCTGTCCTTGGGCGTTGTTGATCTTGGCAAGATGAATGTTTTGTCCAGCTTGACCCAACTGAACAATTTGACCCTGTTGGTTATTTAGGGTTTGTCCTGTTAACTCAACCTGATTGGCTTGGAGTTGTCCCTGTTGGTTATTTAATGTCTGGCCTGCACTTAATTTCAGTTGCTCTTTGGCTTGGACTTGGGCATTGGCAGTTGATACATCTCCCTCTACCGAACTGAGGTCAATGGCTTGTGCACTGATACGACTTTGATCTAAGTTAAATAACTGTTGGGCTACTGCTTGGAGTTGTCCACCTGCAATTGCTTGGCCCTGCAGTTCAATGTGCTCTGAAGCATTTAATTTCAATTGACCCGCTTGACTGAGCTTACCCGCTTGATCCAAGCCAGACCATAAGCTACCTGTGCCGCTTTGGACCAGTTGTGAACCGACCCACGTCAGTTGCTCACCTGCAGCAAGCACCCCATCGTTGTGGACGTTTTTATTCGTGAGGTTCAGTTGCTTGTGCGCAAATATCTGACCTTGGTTATTGAGTTGTTGTTGAGCTAAGTCAATCTGTTGACCTTGAAGCTGACCTTGGTTATCTAACTGTGTACCCGAAGCCTGTAGGTGCTCACCTGCAAGGATTTGTCCAGTCGATTGGTTGTTTAAGTTTGTTACGCCAAGATCAATCTGATTGCCCGTCAATTGACCTTGGTTATTCAGCGTAATCCCTTTCACCTCTAA
>NW_017127625.1:0-1854 GCF_001263275.1 Habropoda laboriosa | reverse complement strand
TCAAAAATAGCGTCTACAGGCGACCGTATCATAAACTAGTTCTAACGAAGCCTTAACACAATTGTTATAAAAACGCAATATATACGCGACTACCCTGTTGAGTTTATTTATTGTAGAAAATCTATTAATTATGTCTGTTGTGTCAATACTTCCTACCGATCCTATCGGATATCGATATCGATAATTCTATCGCGGGTAAATTAATAGATGGCCATGTTCGTTCGGTCTGTGACAACCAATGCGGCCCCTTTAACCACATTTTTGTTGTTAAGGAGCTGCGTTGGAGTTTGTCCTCTAGTTTGTATGGATGAAGTCTGCTGGATTATCAGCACTGGAAATATGACGCCAGGCTTGAGAATCTGTTTGATTTTGTATTTCGCTTACCCGATTAGCGACGAAGGTTTTTAATGAATATGGTGGTGTCCTAATCCAATTTAACGCTATGGTTGAGTCCGACCATAATCTAACTATCTTAATTTCTATGTTGTTCAACGCGCTAATTGTTTCCTTTACCAAGTTTGCTAATAGCTTAGCAGCGCACAGCTCTAATCGAGGCAATGATACCGTTTTTACCGGGGCAACTCTCGATTTTGCACATAATAGACTAACCTGGCAGTCACCTTTGTCGTTAACCGACCTTAGGTAAATGCACGCCCCGTAAGCCGCTTCACTGGCGTCACAAAACCCATGCAGTTGTATTTCTAATGGGTTGTCGATAACCGTTTTCCTCGGTGTCGAGAATGTAACTAATTGTGAGAGCTCGTCTGCCAATTCTACCCACATTCTGTGGATTGATTGGGGAGCCGACTCATCCCAACCTAAGTCAGCCTTCCACAACATTTGCATTATAATTTTGGCGCGAACTATGACCGGCCCTAGTAATCCCAATGGGTCAAATAATTGCGCGATCTGAGACAATATTGTACGTTTTGTGTGTCGAGAATGGCCCTTGGTTGTTTTTATGTTGTACCGTATTTCATCAGTTCTTGGTTTCCAACCAATGCCTAACGCCTTCCTGGTCTCACCTATGTCCAATGAAAGGGTGCGTTCTTGATTGTTCGAGCCTAAGTCCTCAATTAAACCTTCGTCATTCGACGTCCATTGCCTTAGGTGGAAACCGCCTAATTTCGCTAATGCTATTGTTTGATCACGTATGACTAATGCTTGTTCACGGGTGGCTGCTCCCGTGAGCAAATCGTCTACATAAAAATCCGTTTTGAATAATTTCGAAGCAACCGGAAATTTATCTTGTTCGTCCTCTGCCAACTGCTGTAGACAACGTACAGCTAGAAAGGGTGCCGAGGTGGTTCCGTACGTTACTGTGTTCAATTCGTATGTCCTAATTGGTTTATCTCGCGAGTCGCGCCATAAAATCCTTTGATATTTTCTATCTTCACGATGTACTCTAATTTGACGAAACATTTTTTCTATATCCGCCGTCAGGAAATATTGATATGAACGAAAGCGAAGTAATAAATTGTATAAGGTATCCTGTAAAATCGGCCCATTTAACAAAGTGTCGTTCAGTGTTACTCCTGTTGAAGTTTTCGCGGAGGCGTCAAATACTACGCGTATTTTAGTAGTCTCGCTTGACTCTTTTATTACCGCATGGTGCGGCAGGTAGAAACCCTCATTGAGTTCGTCTTCATTGACCTGCGTCATGTGTCCTAATTGTTCGTATTCTTCTAAGAATCCACGGTAGCCTTCTAAAAGTTGTTGATTTGAATATAGCTTTCTCTCTAGCGCGTAAAATATTTTTGGCGCTATTTCCCGTGAACTCCCTAAAAGCTGTGTTAGGGGCTTGGGGTTGATCTTTCGATCGTTCAAGCTTTGCCGGTTTTTGCACGTGTGTGC
>NW_017127624.1:0-1778 GCF_001263275.1 Habropoda laboriosa | reverse complement strand
TCGAGAGGAGGGGCGTGATGGCAGTGCTTCTGGACATCAGGAACGCCTTCAACGAAATCACATGGCCCGCGGTGATGAAAGGACTGGAGGACATGGACATGCCGCGGTACATGCAGGTACTGGTGAGTGACTATCTTAGTGTAAAGACAGGGACATCGTCCTGGGTCCGCTGCTCTGGAACATTGCGTACAACAAGATACTGGCCAAGGGGGAGGGCAGTGATGTCAAGATAGTCTGCTACGCCGACGACACCATCGTGATGGTTAAGTACACGGACGTCGCAGAAGGAGCTCCACGGCTCGCGGAAAGGGTGGAGGACGTCATGGTCGAGATCGAGAGTCTAGGACTGACGATCGCGGAGAACAAGACGCAGGCGATCATTCTCGACCGGAGGAGGGGCATAATCCCCCCCCCCACACACAGAGATCACGATAAGAGGTAAGGTCGTCAAGGCGAGCGCGGAGGTGAAGTACCTGGGCGTGACGCTGGGAGAAAGAATGCGTCTCCTGAAGCACGTGATCGCTGTCAGCGAGAAGGGCACGACGGTCATGAGCAAGATCGGCCGGATACTGCCCAACCTGGGGGGACCCAGGGAGCTGAGGAGGAAGCTGCTGGCGACCGTCGGGATGTCGGTCGTCATGTACGCCGCTCCCATATGGGCCCCATGCACGAGATCGAAGATGTTCAACGCCTGGCTGGACAAGGTCAGGAGGATGTGCGCGCTGCGAGTGAGCGCTGCCTACCGTACGGTGTCCACGGAGGCAGCGAGTGTGATCGCTGGGATTCCCCCGTTCGAACTGGTCGCAACGGCCAGAATGCGGGAACATCGCCGCAAGAAGGAGTTGAGCCTGTCGGGCACGGTGACCCCGAGGCACAAAGCCAGGATCAAGAAGGAAGAGGAGAGAGAAACGATGAACGCCTGGCAGAAGAGATGGCAGGAGCCATCGAAGACGGGGGAGTGGACGAGGCTCCTCATCCCGGACATAAAGAGATGGGTAAAACGAGCACACGGAGAGGTGAACTACCACCTGACCCAATTCCTCACGGGTCACGGTACGTTCAACCTCTACCTAAAACGATTCAAGAGAAGACGCAGCGACAGGTGCAGATACTGCACCGCAGGTGAAGCTGACAGCGTGCGCCACACGGTGTTCGACTGCCCCGGTTGGAGACAGGAAAGGGACTGTATAGAATGGAATGTCGGGGGCGGGCCCCTGACACCGGAAAACATCATCGCCGAGATGTTGAAGAGCAAGAAGAGATGGGCCAAGATCGAAGGCGTCGTCCACAACATCCTCACCAAGAAGGAGGACGACGACCGGAGACTCGGCTACTGACTGTTGTGACGTGAAAAGTGAAGTGTAAGAAGAGTTCCCGCCGCCCTTCTACAACGGACAGAGGAAGAATCACCGCCGCCGATTTACAGCGGGCGGTCAATTGTATATATCTGAATTGTACATTTTAATTCGATCATTTACAGGTCAGACTTATTGTTGTATATAGCTTCAATGAATTGTATATATTTACGAGTGCGAGGACGTGTGAATGAACCTTTGGGGTTTTAGTGTATGCGGGGATTTCAAGGGTGGGGACTAAATTGCGTGTGAATGTGTTTGTACATATACCGAGGGTGGGTATATATTAAGATAGGGTAGTTTCTAGGTAGTGCTAAAGGATAGGGACGAATAAGCACGTGGGGACATTTCGCGAGTGTGTCTGATCAAAAAGTACCCGGAATTTGTCATTTAAACGAAGCGCGCTGAAGATATTGTCGAAAT
>NW_017127623.1:0-1802 GCF_001263275.1 Habropoda laboriosa | reverse complement strand
AATATATGTTCTTACTTTAGAATAAGTAAAATCGAATCTTTAAAATGAATTAATTTAAATAGATAATGAAGTGAGTGCAGTGAAATTGGTAAAATAAAACACGTGGAAACAACGGGGGCGTAGCTCATACGGTAGAGCGCTCGCTTAGCATGCGAGAGGTACCAGGATCGATGCCTGGCGCCTCCATTGAATTTTTTCTTTCACAAAACTTTCATATAATAAAATTTTCTATTTTTTTCCGTTCACGAAAAATCGCATTTCTCGTTTTATAAAATAAAAATGACTTATCTTTAACGATTAAGTAACTTATCTTTAACACGATTAAATAACTTATCTTTAACAAGTGCTCCAGTAATTTTACCAACCTACACTTCCCTTCGCAAGTATCGGGACACTTACCGAATGGGAAACAAACCTAAACAGTCGTTAAACAATGTCGGCCGAAAATCGAAAACTGTATACGTGACAGCGGACGTCAGTGTTAAACACAGATGCACGTCACGAACATGATGGGTGTCCTAATACTTAGTGAACGATGGTGTTATATTATTCTATTTACAAAACGTCCTTATGAGATAGCACATTTATCGTAATTAAAAAAGACGTGTAACGGTTGAAATGCAAATAGAGAAGGAAATAAAATGTTTCGTTTGCTTAACAAGTATCGACATTTGCATATGTTAGACAAGGATGAAATATAAAAGGTCGCATGACACTCGAAACGAAGGAAAGCCGCGTACGCGAACTAACGGTTGGATAGGACCGAGTGTAGGCCCTGAGGACAGTTTTATGACAATAATCAGAGCCAAGTTATTCGGGAACGTCCAGAGGCTCCAAAAACCTACTGAAGAGGACACTTGTCTGGAGTTTTATGAAAGATATCAATTGACAATTGCCAATCCATTCACATATTGAATAGAATAGAATTATAAGTTAAAAGGCTCGGTGTACATTTGAGGGGATTGACATTTTTTGAAAATTTGTTAAAAAGACAAGTGAAATAAGTTATAATTAACATTTTTTGTTTCTCAGAATAAGGAAATTATGAGTTACGCCACTGTGACTATAAGTCCCTCGTTTCTTACACATAATAGAATGTACATATTAAAGTATCGAGATAGGCGCAATGTTGCAGTAAACGTTTTACTAAAAACCGTTTTTGTAAAAATACTTGGACAGTCTTTTGCGATTACAATAAACTGTTGACACTGAGTAAATATGAACAATTAGAAATAAAAGTAAAAAAAATTCTAAAACAAATTTGTTCTTCTTTTGTCGCGGTGTTTTTCCTTCCGAATGGTCAAACAGTCAATAAATAGTACTATGTACTTGGGTATCATGAGGCATTTGCATGATTCGAGTTGCAATTAATAGTCGAGTTTATGGAAAAACTCGGAGATTTTGCATCACGATAACACACTAGCTCACTTATTTGCGACTTCTTGGTCAAAAACTCGAGTAACACTATGCCATTATATTTTCCTAAAATTTAGTAAGCTCTTAAAGAATTAATAAAACTAAATCGTGTAATTAAAAGATAACCTTACGATATTATTACTTAAAACAAAATAAAATCATCATGCAAGGAATCCTTTTATGTAACAATGATAAACCATTCACGAAACTAAATTAAATTAAATAATACGTATGAATGTGTCACATTTATTTAATATTATGTACACATTTTTGTTCGAATATTAATACTGGCACTATTATAACATTCGAAGAATCGGGAAAACAACGGCGCCGTGGCTTAGTTGGTTAAAGCGCCTGTCTAGTAAACAGGAGATCGAGGGTTCGAA
>NW_017127622.1:0-1807 GCF_001263275.1 Habropoda laboriosa | reverse complement strand
CCCCCCGCCGATGCCCGCGGGCAAAGCTGAGGGCGAAGTCGCGGGCTGGTGATGTCACGTACGTTAAAGCGGAATGGGGGAAAGACACTTGGTTACATTTTTTCGAAAGATAATTGTCCTTCTTAAGATGGGCGATAATTACTACATACAGAAGGTGTGGCTTGTTGCCCGCCGATTTGTTTACGCCCGGGGAAAGCTAATACGCTGCCCGTACGGGCAATAACTGAACGGCACTGCACTGTATACTGTTCGAACTTTTTGGTACATTTCCACCTTAATTTTACCCTTTACACGCTTACATTTTAATTTAATAAATCGAATTTTGAAACGATACGGCCAAGACAACAAACTTTGCAGCTGTAATTCAAAATTTAGCAACTGCCACTGACGTTACTTGCTAAAATCTGCCGCAGCGAAGGGTTTGAGTTTCAAGTATCTGTTCTATAGCAAAGTGATGCTTCTGAGAATGAAAAATTCTTGTTAATTGTGATAATTTGTGATAATGGTCGATTCGTTCGTTATGGAAGGTAGCTGATGGCGATTATCTGCGACTGATTAATAGAACGAGCGTTTTTTTACAAGTTCAATTAGTTATAAATGCTATTACGTAATAGTGACCATTTTGCCATTTTCCAGATGGTTAATAATTCAGTATGAGAGAGAGGGATTTTTGCATAGCAAAGACTTTTTCAATAAAAAATTCAGCGAATCATCTGTTCACCCTTAAATATTCTTGCTTGTTTAGTAAAGGAACCCTTTCTGAATGAAAAATTCACGAAATCGTCTTCCAACATTTTAGCGTTAAGTATCCTTGCAAATCCCGAAAGACAACACATTTAAACTTAACAACTCTGTTTGCCGCGACGTATCTTCCCTCAAACACGAGAACGCAAAACCGCGGATAGTTTGCCTAGCTCGAAGTCGAGTTCTCCGTATATCAGACGAAATCCTTATCTGCTGTCTTGTCTTAAGCGGTCAATCTTGCACTCTAGATATTTGTTTCTCAAATACTCGAGCACCGATATCGGTCCTGGGAAAGTTGGCTTTCGAGATCCTGGAAAAACCTCTATCTATGTAAAGTTCGCCGGTCCGTTTATCTAGAGATCGATTATTTACCCGACAAACCGGGAGGATCGAGATACAGAACGTTCCCGAGAAAAATGTGAATCGATAGACAAAGTGGTGGGTTTCGAGACGTTTGACGAAAGTGAGTGTGAAAGGAAAAACGATTCTTGGTAAAGAAAAGACGTCGATGTTTGGAGTAGGTGTGTCTGTCGATAACGCGGACAGTGCTTCGTCAAGGGCCGTAATAAGAAGGCTTAGCCAAGAAAAAGATAGGGGGAAGTGAGTGACGTTCTCTGACAAGGGTTGTACACGCTGTAATCAGTGGTAACCAATGGTGGGCGGAGGTGCGATAATTTTCCAAGATCGCATCTCCTTCTGGCTTCGCTGTCTTATCGGTTGGCACAGAACACCGAAGTGTGGCTCCAAAAATATTCGACGGTGTATACGTACGTACAAAGAAGAGTTCCGACACTTTCCGTAAGGATTTAACCTCGATTATTTATCGAAATATCCTGGCCGAAAGACTCTTTAGTTTATCTTAGGCGAACAGGCAGGCTCTGTTTCCTGTGGAAATTCTGGGATCGATAATGGGCACTTAAGTAAGCGGACTTTTCTAACGTAGACCAGAAAATAGCCGTCTTTGATTCCTTTATGCTCTTCTCGGAGTTACTGCTCGTGTTCTTCGTGAATGTTATCGATCGTTAAATTTGAGAAGCTTGAAGACCTTTTTTTCTTGGAAGGC
>NW_017127621.1:0-1829 GCF_001263275.1 Habropoda laboriosa | reverse complement strand
TGTTTTTTAAACAAGGGAGAGAAAGTATATTTCTGCTTGACGAAAATTGAATATTTTTTGGTAAATTAGTTTTGGTGTCGAACTTTTGTTGAGAATTGCATTTCTTAAAAAGAGTAGATTTACGCGTGAATTTTCTAAACGAGGGAGAGACAATATTTTCTGGCCTGACAAAAATTGAATATAGGCGAAAGGACGTAAGAATATTTTACTGTAGAAAATTAACGTCGAAATGTTACCGATAAAGGAGAAGAGCCGTATTTTGCACGGATAAGAATTGAATCTCTAAAATTGCTATTAAAAAGGCAAAAGTGTAGAGTTACATTGATAGGAACAATTTTCTTTCATCGTGAGGATGCATAAATTGGAAGTTGGTCGATTGAGAGCGTTAAAAATGACATTTAAATTACCGAAAGCATTTAAATATGAATTGCGTCGCAAAATCTACATTGGATTGAATGATTACCACTAAAAGCAGTGGGAGGGTTGTCACTTAAAAATCTCAACGACGTAGCACCATAAATGACGACATTCGTTTAAGAAGAGCCGAGAGATTCGAGTTCAAGAGTGTTGGAGATGTTTCAATTGGGTGAGACCGTAACAGGAAAACTTAGGGTTCGTAAGTTCAGAAATCGCGCGTGAACTTGCTTGGGGAATACCGAAAATTCGCGGAGAAGTCGTAAAACTGAAAGGAGGTTAATTCGATATGAGGAACATTTCAAGGTATTCGCAGAATCTCTTAACTCTTTGCTTTAGCAAATCGCGATTGAAATTGTTCCCAGTGTTACGTTTCGTGGGAATTGTTTAACTATTTCTCCCCGTTTAAATGCCCTCGATATTCTCCCCTGCTTGATATCTTCTATCTCCAGGACTCCTCTTTCAATTCAGCGTTTTCACAGAAGTTCTAATGTGTACCAACGACGTTAGAAATCAGAGAGTCGTGTAGCTGCAGAATTTTCTGTTGGACGATACGTCAGTCAGAGTTTGGAGATTTTAACGCCCTTCTAGAATTCCAAAGATCGACAGTTGAAGCTCTTCTTCTGTGTAGACGATAGTTTAGATCTCTTTCGTAATTTCAATTATCAGCTTAGGCTGCAGACTAGAACGATCACTTTGCAAATTGCAGCCACTCTGCTGCAATCTAGATCCTCGAAATTCCACTCAGCATCTGAACGTCTGGATTGTGTCGTTGTTCTTTTACAATTTAGATCTGAGTAGGGTACTTGGTTGGTAGTATTCGACTGTAACGATTTTGCAATCTTTACAAGTACGACAGTAAAATGAACTGTGTAATACTGTTTTCTACCATCTTCAAAATTTCTTTCAACGTTTAACCTTCAAACTACCCTTAAGTTTTAATACTTACGATTCACAGTACCGTTGTCCTCAATTACCTCAAAAATACCCCTCTAGAACCGTAATACATTTTTTCTGTAAGATGTCCTGAAGAGTTGCTCTGCAACTGTTGCCGATCCGATGTGCGTCGTTCTTTTTTCGAGCATGGAACCTCCGCCACGTGTGTGGTTCTATTATCAGTTAACTAATTATTATAAGCCATACTTATTCTAATGTATATATAGTTTAGCAATGTAAGCGTCTGATTCGATAAAACCTGAACATGTCCTTTAGGGACCGGTTGTAGACTTTCCGTTCACGCCCAGCCGGCCCCCAGGGACCGGCCGCCGATTTTTGGTTCATGCTACACGTCCGCGCGCGTCGGTCCTTGCGTTCTAATTGTGAGACAAAACATGTTGTTTAGGCGACATCGATTTTTGTTCAGTCAAAGCTTTCAGAACAGGAATATAACATTTAAACAAAAGTTAAAAAGTAGT